>NW_027417658.1:0-37746 GCF_009905375.1 Apium graveolens | reverse complement strand
AGCTACCAATGCAACTGAACTTCCTTTCTTTCTCCCCTTCTCCAATACCTCATCCTGTTCCAGCTCCAGTTCATAAGTTTTCAAGATTCCATACAATCTTTCAAGAGTGAAGTCCTTATAATCTTGAGAGTTTCTTAAGGAGACAGTCATGGGTTTCCATTCCTTTGGCAAGGATCTTAAAAATTTAAGATTTGAATCCTTCACCTGGTACACTCTTCCATACAGCTTCAGTCCATTCAACAGCTTTTGGAACCTATTGAATGTTTCATTTAAAGATTCATTTTCTTCAAAATGAAAGTATTCATACTGTTGAATGAGAAGCTGCATTTTGTTTTCTTTCACTTGTTCTGTACCTTCACACAGTAGTTGAACTGTGTCCCAAACCTCTTTGGCAGTTGTGCAATTTATCACATTATCAAACATATCCATGTTAAGACCATTAAACAAAATGTTCATAGCCTTCTTATCCTTGTGGACTTCTTCTGTGTCTTCTATTGTCCATTCTGCTCTAGGTTTTGGAATGGATTGACCAACAGCAACTGTGGCTGTAGCAACTGTTGCTACTTTGTGGGGAATGTGAGGACCATTCTCAATGCAGTTTACATAACCTTCATCTTGGGAGAGTAGATGAAGGTGCATTTTCACCTTCCAATGGTGATAACTGTCTTTGTCAAGAACTGGGATCTTTACTCCAATATCCTTCTTACTCATCTTTGTTAGATTCCAAGATCTTTAAACTCTTTGTATGTCAAGAGCCTGCTCTGATACCAATTGTTATTCCTAGTGGACTAACAATGAGATTTACAGAAGGGGGGTTGAATGTAAATCTCAAAACTTTTTCAAGTTTTGAGCAGTTTATGAAAGTTGTGTGTTCAAGAAGAACAAGTGTGTGAATTGCTTTAAGCTAATACAGACAGATATATATTCAAGCACAAATGTAAAGAACACAACAGACTCTAAAAACTTTTCTGGTGGATTTGTTGTTCCACCAGAGATGGTATATTAGAAAATCTGTGATTAAACAATGTTGATCACAGCTGCATCCTAGTACAAACTAGATGAATTTTCTCTCAATATTTTTCTAAACAGCTCTGGAAAATCTCTGTTCTAATTACTAGCTTCTACTTGGTTTATATATTACCAAGTGTACAAGTGAAGAACAATATAAAATACAGTAATAAAATAAGATCTTCACTTGCTTCTTTTCCTGTTCACTCCAGTACTTTGTTGACTATTGCATCTTTGTACTAAAGAAGAACGGCTGCTTTTTCTGTTGTTCCTGAAATTCGGCTACCACATCTCAGTTGTCGCTATCAACCCATGTGCCTCTGTTTGTAAGTACAACTACCCCTTATCAACGGCTAATCATCAGAACATCCGTTGAAGCTTTCATCCGTTGATGCACTCATCCGTTGAAGGATGTTATCCGTTGAAGCTTTCATCCGTTGATGCACTCATCCGTTGAAGGATGTTATCCGTTGATGACTTTATCCGTTGAAGCTTTAGAGACATCCGTTGAAGCTTAGCTTCTCATCCGTTGAAGGTCTTTAAGTCATCCGTTGATACCACTTCACTTATACAAAATTACAAGGCATGAAGTATTTACAATTGGCCTTCCTATCTGCATATCATCTAGTAGTCAACATGACTCATAGTTTCTCTCAACTTCCAAGAATTACATTTTAAATACAGAGACTGAAATATGCTACAACACTAGACTTATTTCTAAGTAAAGCTACACCATCAACGGATAGCCAAAGTGGTCTTATCCGTTGAGGCTACAGACACTAAATTTCTACTTAAGTATTTTGTTAAACATATCATCAAACTAATGCACATACATTCCTAACACATGTTATCATCATAAATGTCGAATTTGAATTCCTTTAACCATCTCTTGGTACCACTTTAATACGAGTCAATATTGGTCCACATTTTGGCTCTAATCAACCATGTAAGTCACTTTAAACCATATTAGAGTAATTTTTCACCTTATAAAACTAACTTGCCACCATATATTGGTAGAATTAACATTTTAACATCATAAACATCCAATTTGACATCCTTTAACCACCTCTTAGTACCACTTTCATACGAGTCAATATTGACCCACATTTTTGCTCTAATCAATCCCACGTTAAACCATATTAGAGTAATTTTGCACCTTATAAGACTCATTTGCCACCATATATTGGTAGAATTAACATGTTAACATCATAAACATCCAATCTGATATCCTTTGACCATCTCTTGGTACCACTTTTATACGAGTCAATTTTGGTCCATATTTTGGCTCTAACCAACCATGTAAGTCAGTTTAAACCATATTAGAGTAATTTTGCACCATATAAGACTCACTTTCAACCATATATTGGTACAATTAACATGTTAACATCATAAACATCCAATTTGACATCCTTTAACCATCTCTTTGTACCACTTTCATACGAGTCAATTTTGGTCCACATTTTGGCTCTAATCTACCATGTAAGTCACTTCAAACCATATTAGAGTAATTTTGCACCTTATAAGACTCAATTTCAACCATATTTTGGTACAATTAACATGTTAACATCATAAACATCCAATTTGACATCCTTTAACCACCTCATAGTACCACTTTTATACGAGTCAATATTGGTCCACATTTTGGTTCTAATCAACCATGTAAGTCACTTTAAACCATATTAGAGTAATGTTTCACCTAATAAGACTAACTTGCCACCATATATTGGTAGAATTAACATGATAACATCATAAACATCCAATTTGACATCCTTTAACCACCTCTTAGTACCACTTTCATACGAGTCAATATTGGTCCACATTTTTGCTCTAATCAACCATGTAAGTCACTTTAAACCATATTAGAGTAATTTTGCACCATATAAGACTCACTTTCAACCATATATTGGTACAATTAACATGTTAACATCATAAACATCCAATTTGAAATCCTTTAACCATCTCTTGGTACCACTTTCATACGTGTCAATTTTGGTCCACATTTTGGCTCTAATCTACTATGTAAGTCACTTTAAACCATATTAGAGTAATTTTTCACCTTATAAGACTCACTTTCAACCATATATTGGTACAATTAACATGTTAACATCATAAACATCCAATTTGACATCTTTTAACCACCTCTTAGTACCACTTTCGTACGAGTCAATATTGGTCCAGGTTTTGGCTCTAATCAACCATGTAAGTCACTTTACACAATATTAGAGTGATTTTGCACCCGATAAAAGTCACTTTAAACCATATACTGCTACAAATAACATGTTAACATCATTAACATCCAATTTGATATCTTTCAACCACCTCTTAGTACCCTTTCATACGAGTCAATAATGGTCCACATTTTGGATCTAATCAACCATGTAAGTCACTTTAAGCCATATTAGAGTAATTTTGCACCTTATAAGACTCATTTGGCACCATATATTGCTAGAATTAACATGTTAACATCATAATCATCCAATTTAACATCCTTTAACCATCTCTTGGTACCACTTTCATACGAGTCAATTTTGGTCCACATTTTGGCTTTAATCAACCATGTAAGTCACTTTAAACCATATTAGAGTTATTTTGCACCTTATAAGACTAATTTGCCACCATATATTGGTACAATTAACATGTTATCATCATAAATATCGAATTTGAAATCCTTTAACCATCTCTTGGTACCACTTTAATACGAGTCAATATTGGTCCACATTTTAGCTCTAATCTACCATGTAAGTCACTTTAAACCATATTAGAGTAATTTTTCACCTTATAAGACTCACTTTCAACCATATATTGGTAAAATTAACATGTTAACATCATAAACATCCAATTTGACATCCTTTAACCACCTCTGAGTACCACTTTCATACGAGTCAATATTGGTCCACATTTTGGCTCTAATTAACCATGTAAGTCACTTTAAGCCATATTAGAGTAATTTTGCACCGTATAAGACTCACTTGCCACCATATATTGGTAGAATTAACATGTTAACATCATAAACATCCAATTTGACATCCTTTAACCATCTCTTGGTACCACTTTAATACGAGTCAATATTGGTCCATATTTTGGCTCTAATCAACCATGTAAGTCACTTTAAACCATATTAGAGTAATTTTTCACCTTATAAAACTAACTTGCCACCATATATTGGTAGAATTAACATTTTAACATCATAAACATCCAATTTGACATCCTTTGACCACCTCTTAGTACCACTTTCATACGAGTCAATATTGGTCCACATTTTGGCTCTAATCTACCATGTAAGTCACCTTAAACCATATTAGAGTAATTTTGCACCTTATAAAACTCACTTGCCACCATATATTGCTAGAATTAACATGTAAACATCATAAACATCCAATTTGACATCCTTTAACCATCTTTTGGTACCACTTTCATACGAGTCAATTTTGGTCCACATTTTGGCTTTAATCAACCATGCAAGTCACTTTAAACCATATTAGAGTTATTTTGCACCTTATAAGACTAATTTGCCACCATATATTGGTACAATTAACATGTTATCATCATAAATATCGAATTTGAAATCCTTTAACCATCTCTTGGTACCACTTTAATACGAGTCAATATTGGTCCACATTTTGGCTCTAATCTACCATGTAAGTCACTTTAAACCATATTAGAGTAATTTTTCACCTTATAAGACTCACTTTCAACCATATATTGGTAAAATTAACATGTTAACATCATAAACATCCAATTTGACATTCTTTAACCACCTCTGAGTACCACTTTCATACGAGTCAATATTGGTCCACATTTTGGCTCTAATCAACCATGTAAGTCACTTTAAGCCATATTAGAGTAATTTTGCACCGTATAAGACTCACTTGCCACCATATGTTGGTAGAATTATCATGTTAACATCATAAACATCCAATTTGACATCCTTTAACCATCTCTTGGTACCACTTTAATACGAGTCAATATTGGTCCACATTTTGGCCCTAATCAATCATGTAAGTCACGTTAAACCATATTAGAGTAATTTTGCACCTTATAACACTCATTTGCCACCATCTATTGGTAGAATTAACATGTTAACATCATAAACATCCAATCTGATATACTTTAACGATCTCTTGGTACCACTTTTATACGAGTCAATTTTGGTCCATATTTTGGCTTTAATCAACCATGTAAGTCACTTTAAACCATATTAGAGTAATTTTGCACCATATAAGACTCACTTTCAACCATATATTGGTACAATTAACATGTTAACATCATAAACATCCAATTTGACATCCTTTAACCATCTCTTGGTACCACTTTCATACGAGTCAATTTTGGTCCACATTTTGGCTCTAATCTACCATGTAAGTCACTTCAAACCATATTAGAGTAATTTTGCACCTTATAAGACTCAATTTCAACCATATTTTGGTACAATTAACATGTTAACATCATAAACATCCAATTTGACATCATTTAACCACCTCTTAGTACCACTTTCATACGAGTCAATATTGGTCCACATTTTGGCTCTAATCAACCATGTAGGTCACTTTAAACCATATTAGAGTAATGTTTCACCTAATAAGACTAACTTGCCACCATATATTGGTAGAATTAACATGATAACATCATAAACATCCAATTTGACATCTTTTAACCACCTCTTAGTACCACTTTCATACGAGTCAATATTGGTCCACGTTTTGGCTCTAATCAACCATGTAAGTCACTTTACACAATATTAGAGTGATTTTGCACCCTATAAGAGTCACTTTGAACCATATACTGGTACAAATAACATGTTAACATCATAAACATCCAATTTGACATCTTTCAACCACCTCTTAGTACCCTTTCATACGAGTCAATAATGGTCCACATTTTGGATCTAATCAACCATGTAAGTCACTTTAAGCCATATTAGAGTAATTTTGCACCTTATAAGACTCATTTGCCACCATATATTGGTAGAATTAACATGTTAACATCATAATCATCCAATTTGACATCTTTTAACCATCTCTTGGTACCACTTTCATACGAGTCAATTTTGGTCCACATTTTGGCTCTAATCAACCATGTAAGTCACTTTAAACCATATTAGAATTATTTTGCACCTTATAAGACTTATTTGCCACCATATATTGGTACAATTAACATGTTATCATCATAAATGTCGAATTTGAATTCCTTTAACCATCTCTTGGTACCACTTTAATACGAGTCAATATTGGTCCACATTTTGGCTCTAATCAACCATGTAAGTCACTTTAAACCATATTAGAGTAATTTTTCACCTTATAAAACTAACTTGCCACCATATATTGGTAGAATTAACATTTTAACATCATAAACATCCAATTTGACATCCTTTATCCACCTCTTAGTACCACTTTCATACGAGTCAATATTGACCCACATTTTTGCTCTAATCAATCCCACGTTAAACCATATTAGAGTAATTTTGCACCTTATAAGACTCATTTGCCACCATATATTGGTAGAATTAACATGTTAACATCATAAACATCCAATCTGATATCCTTTGACCATCTCTTGGTACCACTTTTATACGAGTCAATTTTGGTCCATATTTTGGCTCTAACCAACCATGTAAGTCAGTTTAAACCATATTAGAGTAATTTTGCACCATATAAGACTCACTTTCAACCATATATTGGTACAATTAACATGTTAACATCATAAACATCCAATTTGACATCCTTTAACCATCTCTTGGTACCACTTTCATACGAGTCAATTTTGGTCCACATTTTGGCTCTAATCTACCATGTAAGTCACTTCAAACCATATTAGAGTAATTTTGCACCTTATAAGACTCAATTTCAACCATATTTTGGTACAATTAACATGTTAACATCATAAACATCCAATTTGACATCCTTTAACCACCTCATAGTACCACTTTTATACGAGTCAATATTGGTCCACATTTTGGTTCTAATCAACCATGTAAGTCACTTTAAACCATATTAGAGTAATGTTTCACCTAATAAGACTAATTTGCCACCATATATTGGTAGAATTAACATGATAACATCATAAACATCCAATTTGACATCCTTTAACCAACTCTTAATACCACTTTCATACGAGTCAATATTGGTCCACATTTTTGCTCTAATCAACCATGTAAGTCACTTTAAACCATATTAGAGTAATTTTGCACCATATAAGACTCACTTTCAACCATATATTGGTACAATTAACATGTTAACATCATAAACATCCAATTTGAAATCCTTTAACCATCTCTTGGTACCACTTTCATACGTGTCAATTTTGGTCCACATTTTGGCTCTAATCTACTATGTAAGTCACTCTAAACCATATTAGAGTAATTTTTCACCTTATAAGACTCACTTTCAACCATATATTGGTACAATTAACATGTTAACATCATAAACATCCAATTTGACATCTTTTAACCACCTCTTAGTACCACTTTCGTACGAGTCAATATTGGTCCAGGTTTTGGCTCTAATCAACCATGTAAGTCACTTTACACAATATTAGAGTGATTTTGCACCCGATAAAAGTCACTTTAAATGTAACACCCCCAAATCCGGGGTCGGGGATCCGGGTTGTCACGAGTTCCATTTCCCTTAACAACACCCAATCTTAATAAATAATCAACTACTCTGTATTGTGACCCCACAATAAACACACACACCACAAGTTATAGTCTCAGAGATGAATATCCAAAAATAATCACAAGTCGTTTTATTCCACAATTATATGCCAATACACCTTAAACAGGTTTCTGAATAAATTTACATTTCTTTGCCATTATTACAATTCATAAATATACATAATCTGATACATCAAAAGTTGAAAGCCTAGCCTATTGGTAGTTCCTACCTCAGCTATGGCGGCATCAGTGCTTCTAGAAAACTGCGGAACGTCTCCTAACCTCTTGCGAATCGGGAGCTTGGTCCGGTTCATCTTGTATATCTGATGTTGTGTGATGAAAGAAGAAAGCAAGGGTGAGCAGCAAGCCCACCAAAATAATATGTATAATGATTAACAATATATAAGCCTTCTCATAGTACTCATGAAAGTCTTGGTCAAAAGAAATGAACCAAGTTGATATCTTAATGCGATGAAGTCGCAAAATATTCAGTATATATATATATATACATATATACTTTTCAAAATATTGGAAGTCCTCTTCCATGCACAATATACACAAAGTCCCAGTGTATAACTGTATAAAAAAAATATCGTTGCAAGGTGATCTCATATATCTAACCTTGTCTCAACGTTTTTCTGAAAATCTTTGTCATTCATAAGACAATTATTAATTAGATATAAGTTTAAAAGATGAAGTTACAAGATACCCCAATATACTTATATATTTCCCAAATACTACTTGAACTACCACCGTTCAAGTTATAATTAGCTTCAAAAGTTCATCACATAGATGAGACTATAAGGCAAGATTTGAATAGATTAAATCTTTAAAATATTATCAAAATAAAATGAAGTTACGAGATACTTCATTTGATGTAAACATCATTTTGAAAACTTGACCCTGCCAACACTCAACAATCGCCCAACCGTAGCCTTTCTATCGAAGTGCTCTGGGTAGTGTTGCAGAAATTATCCAATTGGATGATGAACTCATTACGGGAGTTTGCCGCGCCAGGAAGACCACTTACGATGATCAGTCGTAGTAGTACAACCCCACCATTTTCTACATGTAGAGGAGAACCTGTCGGATTTACTTGTCAACCGAACACTGAACTCCTAAGGAATGGACCGCCTTAGCGGAACTTCCAGGCCATTTGGGCCAATATAATAAGGCTGGGCCGGCGCTACTCGGCCACTTACGCCACTCCTAGTTCAGATGAAATCCATGACTCTGAAACGTAAAGCTTGTCCCCACTTTCCCCAAGTAGAAACTTATTGATACGGCTCCACCAAGAAGTCGTATCTATTTGGAAAGGATAACTCACCGATATTTCTCAGGCGATGCCTGTTAATGGATTAACTTGTTCCAAGAATTTTACTTCCCGAGTGTTAGGTAAGTAATCAATTCATTTATCAAAACAGCAACCTTGTTGCGAATATAAAACACACCACAGAACCGGATCCCTCAGGTTTTGAGCGAGTATTTAAATCCCCTTTTTAAAAGGAAGATCTTAAATATAAAAATAGTTTTGGGATCCGCTCTAACTTTTGAAAATCATTTTAAAGACTCGAAAACACTTTAAAGAGTGTTTGGAGTGAAGCTGATTTAATGAAGTAAATCAGTCCCCAGAATATTTAGAAAATGTCTGAATATTATTATTTAAATAATATTCCCATAAAGAATAATCTTTATAAAATAATTGAAGTAGAAGTATTAAAACTTATACTTGAAATGAATAGCAAATAATCAAAGATATACTTATACGAAAGTAATATCTTTATTTGAATAATCAAAAGTAAGTTTGATTATCGACACCTTATTCTTTAATAAAATAAAGAATATATATCAGCAAATAATCGGAGTCATAGATCCTCAAATGAATATTCAAATAATATTCATTAAATAATATAAACTGAGTCATAAGCCTTCGAATGAATATTCAAATAATATTCAATAAATAATATAAAAGAGTCATAAGCCCTCGAATGAATATTCAAAATAATATTCAATAAATAATATAAAAGGAGTCATACGCCTTCGAATAATATTCGAAATAATATTCAATAATAAAATAAAGTTAAAGTTATCGAATAAACCTTATTCGATTAATAGTTTGGAAAACTATAACCATATATATATATAAATATATATATATATATATCCATATCCATATATACAAAATCTACTCGGGATCCTCGACTCCCGGTTTTAGAAAATGTTTTCACCTTTGGATCCCTATACTAAGGGTATAAGCAAGTTACCGCTATCCTCTAGCATAGGTATTATCAACTTGAACCAACAGATATATATAGCAAGAATACGAAACAGGCATGCATATATATCATATAACATGCTACAATATATCGCAAAATTTGCTAATAACAATCATGCAATATCACAAGATAATGCATATACATATATTTACATCACAACAACAGTATAACGGGTAGAAAACTTGCCTGAGCGACTGGGGGTTACGAATGGCTCGGGACGAGTCTGGTAACCTATAAGCAACAAGTAAGTTGGAATTAAACCAAAGTCACTTGTAAATCTATACCCTAACCAACTCAGACTCTAACGCTCGTTTTGCGCTCACTGATTCGCTTAAGTCACTCGGGTACCCTCGGCTCCACCATTTTTAATAATTTAACCTTTACGAGTTTTAAAGCGATTCCTTCGCGAGTGTCTTACCAACTGCTTATTACACCTTACATAAATGTTTCATACTTCAATTAGTCCTTTAAGGTCTTTAACCTATGTTTCAAAGTAAGGCGAGGGGAAAAGTATCGTTCGCGAAACGCCGTTACTTGAAACGGTCGTTTCTCCTAAACCGTGCATCGGAATCGAATGAACTACATATCAAAACGAAGCTCGTAACATGAGCTATCTAAACATGGCAGTGGTCATAATCTAGCAGGGGGTTCTCGGGTCCTAATGTTATGCACAAAAACAGTCCAAAGAAAATCGGACGTTACGACGGCTATGTTTACGCGATTACCAATGTTTAAACTACTCCAATTAACCACCAACCAACTCATAACCATCAATACAACAAAACTTCACCTAAACCATACCACATCAGTCCATAATCTCCAAGTTTTTCAACTCAAACAACCACAATCAAGACCTATGAACTATAATCAAGCTTCAATTACCAAAACACTTCCAAATCAAACCAAACTACTAATAATCACAATCCATGCTTCTCATTTCACAACACCAACCATTAAACTTACTAACAAATAAAGTAAAGGCTAGGGTTTGAAGTTTATACCTTCCTTGGGAGGTGTTAAGTTGCTAGGAAGCCTTAGGGAGCCTCCTACAAGCTTGATCTTTCCAAAGAAATCAAGAACACAAAGTTAGGCTTTGAAGTTTCTAAAAGTCCGATTTAAAGAACTGTAAAAATGAGGGTCTTACCATGATTATTTGGACGAGACTTGTGAACAAGAGTTGTAGGCCATCTCAATACCTTTCCAATGAGCTATAGAACACAATATTTGAGTGAGAAATGAAGGAGATACAGCAGTTTTAGTGTTCTGGTTCTGTTTTGGCCGAGAGCATGAAGAACAATGCCTTGGTTTCTTTTTGATTTTGATGAAAAATGATTTGCTTGGCTTGGTTGGTTTGATTTTTGTGTTTGTTTTAGTAAATTACCTAGTTGCCCTTGATTTTGTGTGGTTAAAAAGTCACCACATCTCCTTCCTTTTTTGTCATGCTTGTGTCATCCTCATGATGTCATCCTCCCCTCCTTGTCCTCTTTCTATTGGCTGGATGACATCATCCCCACTAATCCCCTTGATTAACTTCCTAATCGTTTGCCTAATGACCGCTGATCTGTTATACGGTTCGCTTAACTTTCCTTTTCGTTTATCGTTTGAGGGATCATACCCGGGATCTTATTACTTAGGTTCCCTTAACCTTTCTCAATATATTATATTCCTTTTTATGATCCTCTCCTATAATCCTTTAATTTAAATCCTTTTTATCCTGTTACCTTTTTCTCAAATCTTTCCGTATCTAGTGTATTTCCGGGAAAAATCAAAGTGTTCGGATTTGGATTCTGACGATCTTTACATACACTTATATCCCATATAAAGTACTAATAAAATCTCAGAATATCCATATCAGAACCCCTACATAGTGTGGCATGAAAAGTTTTCTCATTCAGCAAAAACACTATTCATAAGGGTTTCAAAAATTTCCCAAAAATTGGGGTTATTACAGTCTCCCCTCCTTAAAAGGATTCCGTCCCGGAATCAGATAGAAAGTGAATAGGGATACTCTCTTAGCATTGCACTTTCTAACTCTCGAGTAAATTTTCCCACATTGTGGTTCTACCATCAAACTCTTACTAGTTTGATAACCCTTCTCCTAAGTACTCGTTCCTTTTTACTCTATACCCTTCCTGGTTGCTCCATATAGGTTATGTCTGGTTGCATGTCTATGCGCTCATATGCCCCTATTTGTCTGGCATCCGAATTACACTTCCTTAACATTGATACGTGGAACACGTTATGAACTTGCTACAGGTTCGGGGGTAGGGCTAGCTCATATGCTAACTTCCCAAACGTCTTAATATATCCAAGGGTCCAACAAATTGTAGACTTAGCTTTCCTTTCTTTCCGAACCTCATCAATCCTTTTCAAGGGTTTCCAAGGGGATACCTATAATATTACTAGGCCCCCTATTTCATACTCTTTGTCCTTTTTTGAGTCAAATCAGCATACCTCTTATGTCCATCTTGGGTTACTACCAGCCGTCCTCTGATTAGATCTATTATATCCCTGGTCCTTTGGACTACTGCGGGTCCGAGCATCTTGCGCTCTACAACTTCATCCTAACATAAAGGGAGATCGACATTATCTTCCCTCAAGGATCTCATAAGGTGACACCTCGATAATGACATATGATCTATTGTCGTAAGAAAACTCAATCCGTGTTAAGTGATCATTCCAATTTCTTTCAAGTCTATTGCACAGACTCTCATTATAGCTTCTAACATTATAGCTTTTGCTTCTTAATACCCTTTCTTTTCCAGTTCGTAATCGCTACTACCTTCCGTTCCTAATATTATACCGGTTATACTTTTGCTCGTTAGCGTTCTATAACCTTTTAATAACCACGTCAACCTTAGTATCACGAATGTGTTCCCATTCCGCATACTACCACCACTTTATTACTCCTTTTTCAGCTGCTTCTATCTTTGGAAGCTTGATCAATCATATAGAAGTAAAGGAATTTGTTGAGAGATCACTATGATCATGAACACTTGTTATATTGCATAGTTAGTACAGAAGGTGGCCAGCCTTTAGTACTTGACAAGCAATTAAACAATAGTTGGTATCCTACTAGGCTTCTATCACACAGATAGACAGTCATTTGGCAATACCTCCCCTTCTGGAAGGGTTGTTCTTCTCAACTTACATGAAATGAAAAGAAGAGAAAAGAACGAACTGAAGAGAATTGTATATATAAAAAAAATATACTGCCACAAAATATCTGGCTTAGAACTTACCTCTGAACTATAGAGGTTTGTCATAGGAGAACAAAACATATACGTATTTATATCAGCATCAAGTATTATAGCATCGTATTTCCCATGCCTAAATATTTCTATTCCTTCCATCATTCTATGGACCCATGCTCTTCCTCGAGCTTATACACAATCACCTTTGAAACTCCCTCGATTTCGAAAATCGAACCTGGGATCTCATTTTATACATCATCGTTACTATAATTCTATGCTTGCACCGCAACCTTCCTCGTATAATAATACGACTCTCTATTGATAAGAAAGAATAATTATTCACCAGGTAGATACTCTACTTAATTAGTCTATCAATGATAACTTATACACTACCACGACCCGATTAGTGGTACTCAATCTCAACACCCATTCCAATACAACTCTCACGGTTGTAATCAGCTCACTACTCGCAGAATCATTGCTGCCTTACTATGGTCCACCACTGACCCACTGTCATCATTCACTTTCCATGAAATCTTAATAGCTAACCATACGGAGTCCATACATGTCGTATCAAATCCTTCTAAGGAGGTAACATAATCACCATTTCTGATTCATGAAGAACACTCTTGATCCTGACATACATACATGACATGAAGCAGATAAAAGTGCAGAAGAGTTTCAATCAAAGCAACGATAGCAGGTTAATACTATTCTTAATCATACACCCTAAATAGAAGAATTAACTCAAGGGTTCATCTAGTCCTTTTTGAAACATGGTCCTGGCTTATCTCAAGATAGGACCTTCTAAGATAGATAGCCCGTTCATGGCGATTACACGAATTAAACCTTTACCAACTACTATTACGATTGGGTATTGCACAGTCATCAGAAGGAATGTCAATCTTCCAAACCATAATTCAACCTTCACATTTTTAACCATCATCACTGTATTCTTTTCGCACACGCGCCTATAATTATCCTCTTACCCTTAAAGTGTCGGCCACCTCTTTGGCCTTTCCTGATAGTAAAATTTCCTTACAGTCAATGTCATTTTAACCACCTCCAAATAAATTTTCTACCTTATTTCCGATCACAGCTTATGTGAAAATGCTTTCCTTAAAATCTGATGAGTAAAAAAAAAATCACCATTTTTCCATAAGTTATTGCCTCAGTCTTTAGAGGTTAATCACTGTCATGACTGACTCTCAATCATAATTAGAACATCTTTTATCTTAAGTCCTAATTGCCCTGAATAATTTCGACCATTACTGGTTCGATCCATACTTTCTCGTGGTTTAACACGTGCCCCACTTGGCAACATTATAATTACGTCATATTTCCTTTATCAACATTTCTATTCTTGAAAATTTTGAATATTACCTTTCTCCTTGTAAAACCTCTAAGGTTATCCTTCAATCGTTCCTCCTGTATTCCCTAGATACAGGGCATATTAAAATACCATTTACTATTACTAGAACCATTGTCTATATACTTCTGAAAAATTTCTCCACTGATTCTTAAAGGTTGTTGTTACCTTAACCCTTTCCCAATCATACTGTCAAAACTCATACTGTCCCTATTAAGGGTGAAATTCCAACCTTTATGCATTCCCCTAGGATTCATTTTAAGTTACCGATGTTCTATCCTTAATTCCACCTTTAAAAGGTACCTGCATCCTTCCATGGATAAATCAAGTCATATATCCCTGATAAGGGTGTCTTATTCAATCATTCCCACCTCAATAGTATATGCCTAATTTCACAATAACATTTGTATTCAAAATGAGGTCAATCAATATGGCCTCCAAAAGATAACAACGGTTATCCGCTTTTCTTGCCTAATTTGGTAATGATAACAAGGATGTTCTGGAAGATATTGGTCGTGTTCAACGTGAACTTCTTCTTAATAATTCCTTATTTACTTTTGTTGTTTATCCCAACAGTCATCTCAATGTTGGGATATCTCTCATACCTGGAATCTCCCTTTCTGGGTATCGAGCCACCGGTCTTACATTTCACATTCCTGAAGGTCACTTCCTTCATCTAATTTTCCTAATTTCTTACTTCCTTGTCTCCTCAGTCTATCCGCGTCTCATTATTTATCCTTCGAATTACCTCAAGGTTTCCTCGAATCCTCCCAACTTATAGGGGATGAAATATATGTATCTCTTATGCCTTCAACCAGCAATTTTAACTCATGGAGAATCACCCTCATCCTGACGATTACATACTTTTCTATTTCTATTGCTACGAGTCTTTAGGGTTTCCTCATACCCAATTCCTTTATCATTCCTCAAACTCTATTGCCTTTATATTCCTTTCCACTTCAGTTTTTTTTTCCTTTCTCTTATCATTATTTCATGAACCAACACAACTTAAGCATTGATTTCAAACATCCCGTCATTCTGGATTCGTGTCCTTAGAACAAATCTTGACAACTTTTACAACTTAGACTCATAATTTATCATACTCGTTTGCCTTTGTTCTGGCTCTAAAGCTTTTACACTATCTCCTTATCTTTGGGAATTACTTTCCCGAAAACAATTGACTGAACTTAAATCAGTTTATTATAATCTCTTGCTCCGTGCCTTCCTTGGCCTTTCACCGGCGGGTGGCCTCTCTCTTAGGAGGGTAAGTGATAAAAACAGTCTTTTGTGATTCGTCAATCATTTAGAATCTCAAATGATTCCTATATTTCCTTTAGCCAGGCTCTTGCCTCGACTGGGTCAGCTTGTTCCTTGGAACTCTGAGAGCTTAGCGATTTAAAGGTCCTGAAAGAATTTCCCACCGCATTGTCTCCTCAGGGTGGTGGTTGGGGATAATAGTCTAAGTTCTCTTTAGACAGGTCCATGAATTTCCGTATAGGAGTACCGTCTCGGGTCTCCTTATCTCGCTCGACTTTTTGTTTCCTTAGTATGAAATGTTTCATCCTACTCCCCATAATTGGGGTCATCTTTTAATTTAAAATCCTCATTTTCCACTCCATTATGTCATGGGTTCCTTCTATCTTGATGGCGACCTCCCTGACTATCACGTTCAGGGTTTGCTCTAAATCTTATTCCTCAAACTAGCTTTCATCTAAGATCTCATCTTTAAGCTCTTGAACATTTGGAACCCAAATTTTGTAGGAATACCTCATTATTCCCTTCTCATCTTTCTCGGTATTAACCTCTTATCTATTTGTTGGCTCTCTGCCTTCATTCATAACTTTTTCTGGCACAATATGATCTTTTCCAATAATTCGGGCTGTATTGCTATCTCAAACAGCTTTTCGGTACCGGCTCCGGTTACCTTCACTACTATTTCCATTTTCTCAAAATCTCTTATAAACTCTCCAAAAGACATTATCATCTTGAGTCTCTCCTTTTTACTAAGGGCATCAGCCACCATATTGGCTTTCCCCGAATGATAAAGAATCTCCCAATCATAATTCTTGATTAGCTCTAACCGCCTCCTCTGGCGTATGTTGAGCTCTTTCTACGTAAGAATGTACTAGAGCTCCTATGGTTTGTGAATCTCACACTTCTCTCCATACAAGTAGTGCCTCAAATCTTTAGGGCAAAACTATTGCCACGAGCCCAAGCTCATGGGTGGGGATATCAAATTTTAAATTCCCTTAATTGTCTTGACGCAGACGCGATTATCTTGCTGTGCTATATAAGAAGCACCCTAATTCCTTATGCGAAGCATCACTTACAAATCACAAAATCTCATTTTCCATCTGGCAACGCCAACATAGGGACCGTCACCAATCTTTACTTCAGTTCTTAAAAGCTGTTCTCGCATTTCTCTGCCTATTCGAACTTCTCAGTCTTATGAGTAAGCCGCGTTAAAGGGGCTACTATCTTTACAAACTTGAACGAACCTCTGGTAGTGACCGACCAATCCTACCTCTGGTAGTCGACCTAACCATGGTCATCAATTCATCAGTGGTCCTTTATTCATTCTTGTCAGGATCCTCCATGGGATTCTTCTCAGCAACAATCCCTTCTAGGACAACATCCTCAACCGCTATATCCTCAATATGAACATCATCCGGTCCCGCGTTAGGACACTCTATCGGATCCACACCCCGATCTCCAATTAGTAATAAAACATCATCGCGCTGTTGCTCCTCAACCTCAGGGTTCGGGGTCCCGCTACCATATACGATAATGAACTACGCTCCTATCACGATATTTATAAGGGTTCCCATAAGGGTTTTAACTGTCAGTACTACGTTAGGTAGTCCGACTATGAACTTGGCAAGAGTTCTTATTATCTTAGTGAACTTATTATCTTAACGTCACATCATCTCTGAGGTTTATAACGCTTAGCTCTGATACCATTTCTGTAACACCCCCAAATCCGGGGTCGGGGATCCGGGTTGTCACGAGTTCCATTTCCCTTAACAACACCCAATCTTAATAAATAATCAACTACTCTGTATTGTGACCCCACAATAAACACACACACCACAAGTTATAGTCTCAGAGATGAATATCCAAAAATAATCACAAGTCGTTTTATTCCACAATTATATGCCAATACACCTTAAACAGGTTTCTGAATAAATTTACATTTCTTTGCCATTATTACAATTCATAAATATACATAATCTGATACATCAAAAGTTGAAAGCCTAGCCTATTGGTAGTTCCTACCTCAGCTATGGCGGCATCAGTGCTTCTAGAAAACTGCGGAACGTCTCCTAACCTCTTGCGAATCGGGAGCTTGGTCCGGTTCATCTTGTATATCTGATGTTGTGTGATGAAAGAAGAAAGCAAGGGTGAGCAGCAAGCCCACCAAAATAATATGTATAATGATTAACAATATATAAGCCTTCTCATAGTACTCATGAAAGTCTTGGTCAAAAGAAATGAACCAAGTTGATATCTTAATGCGATGAAGTCGCAAAATATTCAGTATATATATATATATACATATATACTTTTCAAAATATTGGAAGTCCTCTTCCATGCACAATATACACAAAGTCCCAGTGTATAACTGTATAAAAAAAATATCGTTGCAAGGTGATCTCATATATCTAACCTTGTCTCAACGTTTTTCTGAAAATCTTTGTCATTCATAAGACAATTATTAATTAGATATAAGTTTAAAAGATGAAGTTACAAGATACCCCAATATACTTATATATTTCCCAAATACTACTTGAACTACCACCGTTCAAGTTATAATTAGCTTCAAAAGTTCATCACATAGATGAGACTATAAGGCAAGATTTGAATAGATTAAATCTTTAAAATATTATCAAAATAAAATGAAGTTACGAGATACTTCATTTGATGTAAACATCATTTTGAAAACTTGACCCTGCCAACACTCAACAATCGCCCAACCGTAGCCTTTCTATCGAAGTGCTCTGGGTAGTGTTGCAGAAATTATCCAATTGGATGATGAACTCATTACGGGAGTTTGCCGCGCCAGGAAGACCACTTACGATGATCAGTCGTAGTAGTACAACCCCACCATTTTCTACATGTAGAGGAGAACCTGTCGGATTTACTTGTCAACCGAACACTGAACTCCTAAGGAATGGACCGCCTTAGCGGAACTTCCAGGCCATTTGGGCCAATATAATAAGGCTGGGCCGGCGCTACTCGGCCACTTACGCCACTCCTAGTTCAGATGAAATCCATGACTCTGAAACGTAAAGCTTGTCCCCACTTTCCCCAAGTAGAAACTTATTGATACGGCTCCACCAAGAAGTCGTATCTATTTGGAAAGGATAACTCACCGATATTTCTCAGGCGATGCCTGTTAATGGATTAACTTGTTCCAAGAATTTTACTTCCCGAGTGTTAGGTAAGTAATCAATTCATTTATCAAAACAGCAACCTTGTTGCGAATATAAAACACACCACAGAACCGGATCCCTCAGGTTTTGAGCGAGTATTTAAATCCCCTTTTTAAAAGGAAGATCTTAAATATAAAAATAGTTTTGGGATCCGCTCTAACTTTTGAAAATCATTTTAAAGACTCGAAAACACTTTAAAGAGTGTTTGGAGTGAAGCTGATTTAATGAAGTAAATCAGTCCCCAGAATATTTAGAAAATGTCTGAATATTATTATTTAAATAATATTCCCATAAAGAATAATCTTTATAAAATAATTGAAGTAGAAGTATTAAAACTTATACTTGAAATGAATAGCAAATAATCAAAGATATACTTATACGAAAGTAATATCTTTATTTGAATAATCAAAAGTAAGTTTGATTATCGACACCTTATTCTTTAATAAAATAAAGAATATATATCAGCAAATAATCGGAGTCATAGATCCTCAAATGAATATTCAAATAATATTCATTAAATAATATAAACTGAGTCATAAGCCTTCGAATGAATATTCAAATAATATTCAATAAATAATATAAAAGAGTCATAAGCCCTCGAATGAATATTCAAAATAATATTCAATAAATAATATAAAAGGAGTCATACGCCTTCGAATAATATTCGAAATAATATTCAATAATAAAATAAAGTTAAAGTTATCGAATAAACCTTATTCGATTAATAGTTTGGAAAACTATAACCATATATATATATAAATATATATATATATATATATATCCATATCCATATATACAAAATCTACTCGGGATCCTCGACTCCCGGTTTTAGAAAATGTTTTCACCTTTGGATCCCTATACTAAGGGTATAAGCAAGTTACCGCTATCCTCTAGCATAGGTATTATCAACTTGAACCAACAGATATATAGCAAGAATACGAAACAGGCATGCATATATATCATATAACATGCTACAATATATCGCAAAATTTGCTAATAACAATCATGCAATATCACAAGATAATGCATATACATATATTTACATCACAACAACAGTATAACGGGTAGAAAACTTGCCTGAGCGACTGGGGGTTACGAATGGCTCGGGACGAGTCTGGTAACCTATAAGCAACAAGTAAGTTGGAATTAAACCAAAGTCACTTGTAAATCTATACCCTAACCAACTCAGACTCTAACGCTCGTTTTGCGCTCACTGATTCGCTTAAGTCACTCGGGTACCCTCGGCTCCACCATTTTTAATAATTTAACCTTTACGAGTTTTAAAGCGATTCCTTCGCGAGTGTCTTACCAACTGCTTATTACACCTTACATAAATGTTTCATACTTCAATTAGTCCTTTAAGGTCTTTAACCTATGTTTCAAAGTAAGGCGAGGGGAAAAGTATCGTTCGCGAAACGCCGTTACTTGAAACGGTCGTTTCTCCTAAACCGTGCATCGGAATCGAATGAACTACATATCAAAACGAAGCTCGTAACATGAGCTATCTAAACATGGCAGTGGTCATAATCTAGCAGGGGGTTCTCGGGTCCTAATGTTATGCACAAAAACAGTCCAAAGAAAATCGGACGTTACGACGGCTATGTTTACGCGATTACCAATGTTTAAACTACTCCAATTAACCACCAACCAACTCATAACCATCAATACAACAAAACTTCACCTAAACCATACCACATCAGTCCATAATCTCCAAGTTTTTCAACTCAAACAACCACAATCAAGACCTATGAACTATAATCAAGCTTCAATTACCAAAACACTTCCAAATCAAACCAAACTACTAATAATCACAATCCATGCTTCTCATTTCACAACACCAACCATTAAACTTACTAACAAATAAAGTAAAGGCTAGGGTTTGAAGTTTATACCTTCCTTGGGAGGTGTTAAGTTGCTAGGAAGCCTTAGGGAGCCTCCTACAAGCTTGATCTTTCCAAAGAAATCAAGAACACAAAGTTAGGCTTTGAAGTTTCTAAAAGTCCGATTTAAAGAACTGTAAAAATGAGGGTCTTACCATGATTATTTGGACGAGACTTGTGAACAAGAGTTGTAGGCCATCTCAATACCTTTCCAATGAGCTATAGAACACAATATTTGAGTGAGAAATGAAGGAGATACAGCAGTTTTAGTGTTCTGGTTCTGTTTTGGCCGAGAGCATGAAGAACAATGCCTTGGTTTCTTTTTGATTTTGATGAAAAATGATTTGCTTGGCTTGGTTGGTTTGATTTTTGTGTTTGTTTTAGTAAATTACCTAGTTGCCCTTGATTTTGTGTGGTTAAAAAGTCACCACATCTCCTTCCTTTTTTGTCATGCTTGTGTCATCCTCATGATGTCATCCTCCCCTCCTTGTCCTCTTTCTATTGGCTGGATGACATCATCCCCACTAATCCCCTTGATTAACTTCCTAATCGTTTGCCTAATGACCGCTGATCTGTTATACGGTTCGCTTAACTTTCCTTTTCGTTTATCGTTTGAGGGATCATACCCGGGATCTTATTACTTAGGTTCCCTTAACCTTTCTCAATATATTATATTCCTTTTTATGATCCTCTCCTATAATCCTTTAATTTAAATCCTTTTTATCCTGTTACCTTTTTCTCAAATCTTTCCGTATCTAGTGTATTTCCGGGAAAAATCAAAGTGTTCGGATTTGGATTCTGACGATCTTTACATACACTTATATCCCATATAAAGTACTAATAAAATCTCAGAATATCCATATCAGAACCCCTACATAGTGTGGCATGAAAAGTTTTCTCATTCAGCAAAAACACTATTCATAAGGGTTTCAAAAATTTCCCAAAAATTGGGGTTATTACATTAAACCATATACTGCTACAAATAACATGTTAACATCATTAACATCCAATTTGATATCTTTCAACCACCTCTTAGTACCCTTTCATACGAGTCAATAATGGTCCACATTTTGGATCTAATCAACCATGTAAGTCACTTTAAGCCATATTAGAGTAATTTTGCACCTTATAAGACTCATTTGGCACCATATATTGGTAGAATTAACATGTTAACATCATAATCATCCAATTTGACATCCTTTAACCATCTCTTGGTACCACTTTCATACGAGTCAATTTTGGTCCACATTTTGGCTTTAATCAACCATGTAAGTCACTTTAAACCATATTAGAGTTATTTTGCACCTTATAAGACTAATTTGCCACCATATATTGGTACAATTAACATGTTATCATCATAAAATCAAATTTGAAATCCTTTAACCATCTCTTGGTACCACTTTAATACGAGTCAATATTGGTCCATATTTTAGCTCTAATCTACCATGTAAGTCACTTTAAACCATATTAGAGTAATTTTTCACCTTATAAGACTCACTTTCAACCATATATTGGTAAAATTAACATGTTAACATCATAAACATCCAATTTGACATCCTTTAACCACCTCTGAGTACCACTTTCATACGAGTCAATATTGGTCCACATTTTGGCTCTAATTAACCATGTAAGTCACTTTAAGCCATATTAGAGTAATTTTGCACCGTATAAGACTCACTTGCCACCATATATTGGTAGAATTAACATGTTAACATCATAAACATCCAATTTGACATCCTTTAACCATCTCTTGGTACCACTTTAATACGAGTCAATATTGGTCCACATTTTGGCTCTAATCAACCATGTAAGTCACTTTAAACCATATTAGAGTAATTTTTCACCTTATAAAACTAACTTGCCACCATATATTGGTAGAATTAACATTTTAACATCATAAACATCCAATTTGACATCCTTTAACCACCTCTTAGTACCACTTTCATTCGAGTCAATATTGGTCCACATTTTGGCTCTAATCTACCATGTAAGTCACCTTAAACCATATAAGAGTAATTTTGCACCTTATAAAACTCACTTGCCACCATATATTGCTAGAATTAACATGTAAACATCATAAACATCCAATTTGACATCCTTTAACCATCTTTTGGTACCACTTTCATACGAGTCAATTTTGGTCCACATTTTGGCTTTAATCAACCATGCAAGTCACTTTAAACCATATTAGAGTTATTTTGCACCTTATAAGACTAATTTGCCACCATATATTGGTACAATTAACATGTTATCATCATAAATATCGAATTTGAAATCCTTTAACCATCTCTTGGTACCACTTTAATACGAGTCAATATTGGTCCATATTTTAGCTCTAATCTACCATGTAAGTCACTTTAAACCATATTAGAGTAATTTTTCACCTTATAAGACTCACTTTCAACCATATATTGGTAAAATTAACATGTTAACATCATAAACATCCAATTTGACATCCTTTAACCACCTCTGAGTACCACTTTCATACGAGTCAATATTGGTCCACATTTTGGCTCTAATTAACCATGTAAGTCACTTTAAGCCATATTAGAGTAATTTTGCACCGTATAAGACTCACTTGCCACCATATATTGGTAGAATTAACATGTTAACATCATAAACATCCAATTTGACATCCTTTAACCATCTCTTGGTACCACTTTAATACGAGTCAATATTGGTCCACATTTTGGCTCTAATCAACCATGTAAGTCACTTTAAACCATATTAGAGTAATTTTTCACCTTATAAAACTAACTTGCCACCATATATTGGTAGAATTAACATTTTAACATCATAAACATCCAATTTGACATCCTTTAACCACCTCTTAGTACCACTTTCATTCGAGTCAATATTGGTCCACATTTTGGCTCTAATCTACCATGTAAGTCACCTTAAACCATATAAGAGTAATTTTGCACCTTATAAAACTCACTTGCCACCATATATTGCTAGAATTAACATGTAAACATCATAAACATCCAATTTGACATCCTTTAACCATCTTTTGGTACCACTTTCATACGAGTCAATTTTGGTCCACATTTTGGCTTTAATCAACCATGCAAGTCACTTTAAACCATATTAGAGTTATTTTGCACCTTATAAGACTAATTTGCCACCATATATTGGTACAATTAACATGTTATCATCATAAATATCGAATTTGAAATCCTTTAACCATCTCTTGGTACCACTTTAATACGAGTCAATATTGGTCCACATTTTGGCTCTAATCTACCATGTAAGTCACTTTAAACCATATTAGAGTAATTTTTCACCTTATAAGACTCACTTTCAACCATATATTGGTAAAATTAACATGTTAACATCATAAACATCCAATTTGACATTCTTTAACCACCTCTGAGTACCACTTTCATACGAGTCAATATTGGTCCACATTTTGGCTCTAATCAACCATGTAAGTCACTTTAAGCCATATTAGAGTAATTTTGCACCGTATAAGACTCACTTGCCACCATATGTTGGTAGAATTATCATGTTAACATCATAAACATCCAATTTGACATCCTTTAACCATCTCTTGGTACCACTTTAATACGAGTCAATATTGGTCCACATTTTGGCCCTAATCAATCATGTAAGTCACGTTAAACCATATTAGAGTAATTTTGCACCTTATAAGACTCATTTGCCACCATCTATTGGTAGAATTAACATGTTAACATCATAAACATCCAATCTGATATACTTTAACGATCTCTTGGTACCACTTTTATACGAGTCAATTTTGGTCCATATTTTGGCTTTAATCAACCATGTAAGTCACTTTAAACCATATTAGAGTAATTTTGCACCATATAAGACTCACTTTCAACCATATATTGGTACAATTAACATGTTAACATCATAAACATCCAATTTGACATCCTTTAACCATCTCTTGGTACCACTTTCATACGAGTCAATTTTGGTCCACATTTTGGCTCTAATCTACCATGTAAGTCACTTCAAACCATATTAGAGTAATTTTGCACCTTATAAGACTCACTTTCAACCATATTTTGGTACAATTAACATGTTAACATCATAAACATCCAATTTGACATCCTTTAACCACCTCTTAGTACCACTTTCATACGAGTCAATATTGGTCCACATTTTGGCTCTAATCAACCATGTAGGTCACTTTAAACCATATTAGAGTAATGTTTCACCTAATAAGACTAACTTGCCACCATATATTGGTAGAATTAACATGATAACATCATAAACATCCAATTTGACATCTTTTAACCACCTCTTAGTACCACTATCATACGAGTCAATATTGGTCCACATTTTTGCTCTAATCAACCATGTAAGACACTTTAAACCATACTAGAGTAAATTTGCACCTTATAAGACTCATTTGCCATCATATATTGGTAGAATTAACATGTTAACATCATAAACATCCAATTTGATATCCTTTAACCATCTCTTGGTACCACTTTCATACGAGTCAATTTTGGTCCATATTTTGGCTCTAATCAACCATGTAAGTCACTTTAAACACTATTAGAGTAATTTTGCACCATATAAGACTCACTTTCAACCATATATTGGTACAATTAACATGTTAACATCATAAACATCCAATTTGAAATCCTTTAACAATCTCTTGGTACCACTTTCATACGAGTCAATTTTGGTCCACATTTTGGCTCTAATCTACTATGTAAGTCACTTTAAACCATATTAGAGTAATTTTTCACCTTATAAAACTAACTTGCCACCATATATTGGTAGAATTAACATTTTAACATCATAAACATCCAATTTGACATCCTTTAACCACCTCTTAGTACCACTTTCATACGAGTAAATATTGACCCATATTTTTGCTCTAATCAATCATGTAAGTCACATTAAACCATATTAGAGTAATTTTGCACCTTATAAGACTCATTTGCCACCATATATTGGTAGAATTAACATGATAACATCATAAACATCCAATTTGACATCCTTTAACCACCTCTTAGTACCACTTTCATACGAGTCAATATTGGTCCACATTTCTGCTCTAATCAACCATGTAAGTCACTATCACTTTAAACCATACTAGAGTAATTTTGCACCTTATAAGACTCATTTGCCACCATATATTGGTAGAATTAACATGTTAACATCATAAACATCCAATTTGATATCCTTTAACCATCTCTTGGTACCACTTTCATACGAGTCAATTTTGGTCCGTATTTTTGCTCTAATCAACCATGTAAGTCACCTTAAACCATATTAGAGTAATTTTGCACCATATAAAACTCACTTTCAACCATATATTGGTACAATTAACATGTTAACATCATAAACATCCAATTTGAAATCCTTTAACCATCTCTTGGTACCACTTTCATACGAGTCAATTTTGGTCCATATTTTGGCTCTGATCTACTATGTAAGTCACTTTAAACCATATTAGAGTAATTTTTCACCTTATAAAACTAACTTGCCACCATATATTGGTAGAATTAACATTTTAACATCATATACATCCAATTTGACATCCTTTAACCACCTCTTAGTACCACTTTCATACGAGTCAATATTGACCCACATTTTTGCTCTAATCAATCATGTAAGTCACGTTAAACCATATTAGAGTAATTTTGCACCTTATAAGACTCATTTGCCACCATATATTGGTAGAATTAAGATGATAACATCATAAACATCCAATTTGACATCCTTTAACCACCTCTTAGTACCACTTTCATACGAGTCAATATTGGTCCACATTTTTGCTCTAATCAACCATGTAAGTCACTTTAAACCATACTACAGTAATTTTGCACCTTATAAGACTCATTTGCCACCATATATTGGTACAATTAACATGGTAACATCATAAACATCCAATTTAAAATCTTTTAAACATCTCTTGGTACCACTTTCATACGATTCAATTTTGGTCCACATTTTGGCTCTAATCTACTATGTAAGTCACTTTAAACCATATTAGAGTAATTTTGCACCTTATAAGACTCACGTTTGACCATATTTTGGTACAATTAACATGTTAACATCATACACATCCAATGTGACATCTTTTAACCACCTCTTAGTACCACTTTCGTACGAGTCAATATTGTCCACGTTTTGGCTCTAATAAACCATGTAAGTCACTTTACACAATATTAGAGTGATTTTGCACCCTATAAGAGTCACTTTGAACCATATACTGGTAAAAATAACATGTTAACATCATTAACATCCAATTTGACATCTTTTAACCACCTCTTAGTACCCTTTCATACGAGTCAATAATGGTCCACATTTTGGATCTAATCAACCATGTAAGTCACTTTAAGCCATATTAGAGTTATTTTGCACCTTATAAGACTCATTTGCCACCATATATTGGTACAATTAACATGTTATCATCATAAATATCGAATTTGAAATCCTTTAACCATCTCTTGGTACCACTTTAATACGAGTCAATATTGGTCCACATTTTGGCTCTAATCTACCATGTAAGTCACTTTAAACCATATTAGAGTAATTTTTCACCTTATAAGACTCACTTTCAACCATATATTGGTAAAATTAACATGTTAACATCATAAACATCCAATTGACATCCTTTAACCACCTCTGAGTACCACTTTCATACGAGTCAATATTGGTCTACATTTTGGCTCTAATCAACCATGTAAGTCACTTTAAGCTATAATAGAGTAATTTTGCACCGTATAAGACTCACTTGCCACCATATATTGGTAGAATTAACATGTTAACATCATAAACATCCAATTTGACATCCTTTAACCATCTCTTGGTACCACTTTAATACGAGTCAATACTGGTCCACATTTTGGCTCTAATCAACCGTGTAAGTCACTTTAAACCATATTAGAGTAATTTTTCACCTTATAAAACTAACTTGCCACCATATATTGGTAGAATTAACAATTTAACATCATAAACATCAAACTTGACATCCTTTAACCACCTCTTAGTACAACTTTCATACGAGTCAATATTGGCCCACATTTTTGCTCTAATCAATCATGTAAGTCACGTTAAACCATATTAGAGTAATTTTGCACCTTATAAGACTCATTTGCCACCATATATTGGTAGAATTAACATGTTAACATCATAAACATCCAATCTGATATCCTTTAACCATCTCTTGGTACCACTTTTATACGAGTCAATTTTGGTCCATATTTTGGCTCTAATCAACCATGTAAGTCACTTTAAACCATATTAGAGTAATTTTGCACCATATAAGACTCACTTTCAACCATATATTGGTACAATTAACATGTTAACATCATAAACATCAAATTTGACATCCTTTAACCATCTCTTGGTACCACTTTCATACGAGTCAATTTTGGTCCACATTTTGGCTCTAATCTACCATGTAAGTCACTTCAAACCATATTAGAGTAATTTTGCACCTTATAAGACTCACTTTCAACCATATTTTGGTACAATTAACATGTTAACATCATAAACATCCAATTTGACATCCTTTAACCACCTCTTAGTACCACTTTCATACGAGTCAATATTGGTCCACATTTTGGCTCTAATCAACCATGTAAGTCACTTTAAACCATATTAGAGTAATGTTTCACCTAATAAGACTAACTTGCCACCATATATTGGTAGAATTAACATGATAACATCATAAACATCCAATTTAATATCTTTTAACCACCTCTTAGTACCACTTTCATACGAGTCAATATTGCTCCACATTTTTGCTCTAATCAACCATGCAAGTCACTTTAAACCATACTAGAGTAATTTTGCACCTTATAAGACTCATTTGCCACCATATATTGGTAGAATTAACATGTTAACATCATAAACATCCAATTTGATATCCTTTAACCATCTCTTGGTACCACTTTCATACGAGTCAATTTTGGTCCATATTTTGGCTCTAATCAACCATGTAAGTCACTTTAAACCATATTAGAGTAATTTTGCACCATATAAGACTCACTTTCAACCATATATTTGTACAATTAACATGTTAACATCATAAACATCCAATTTGAAATCCTTTAACCATCTCTTGGTACCACTTTCATACGAGTCAATTTTGGTCCACATTTTGGCTCTAATCTACTATGTAAGTCACTTTATACCATATTAGAGTAATTTTACACCTTATAAGATTCAAGTTCAACCATATTTTGGTACAATTAACATGTTAACATCATAAACATCCAATTTGACATCTTTTAACCACCTCTTATTACCATTTTCGTACGAGTCAATATTGGTCCACGTTTTGGCTCTAATCAACCATGTAAGTCACTTTACACAATATTAGAGTGATTTTGCACCCTATAAGAGTCACTTTGAACCATTACTGGTACAAATAACATGTTAACATCATTAACATCCAATTTGACATCTTTCAACCACCTCTTAGTACCCTTTCATATGCGTCAATAATGGTCCACATTTTGGATCTAATCAACCATGTAAGTCACTGTAAGACATATTAGAGTAATTTTGCACCTTATAAGACTCATTTGCCACCATATATTGGTAGAATTAACATGTTAACATCATAATCATTCAATTAGAATCCTTTAACCATCTCTTGGTACCACTTTCATACGAGTCAATTTTGGTCCACATTTTGGCTCTAATCAACCATGTAAGTCACCTTAAACCATATTAGAGTAATTTTGCACCATATAAAACTCACTTTCAACCATATATTGGTACAATTAACATGTTAACATCATAAACATCCAATTTGAAATCCTTTAACCATCTCTTGGTACCACTTTCATACGAGTCAATTTTGGTCCACATTTTGGCTCTAATCTACTATGTAAGTCACTTTAAACCATATTAGAGTAATTTTTCACCTTATAAAACTAAATTGCCACCATATATTGGTAGTATTAACATTTTAACATCATAAACATCCAATTTGACATCCTTTAACCACCTCTTAGTACCACTTTCATACGAGTCAATATTGACCCACATTTTTGCTCTAATCAATCATGTAAGTCACGTTAAACCATATTAGAGTAATTTTGCACCTTATAAGACTCATTTGCCACCATATATTGGTAGAATTAAGATGATAACATCATAAACATCCAATTTGACATCCTTTAACCACCTCTTAGTACCACTTTCATACGAGTCAATATTGGTCCACATTTTTGCTCTAATCAACCATGTAAATCACTTTAAACCATACTAGAGTAATTTTGCACCTTATAAGACTCATTTGCCACCATATATTGGTACAATTAACATGTTAACATCATAAACATCCAATTTGAAATCCTTTAAACATCTCTTGGTACCACTTTCATACGATTCAATTTTGGTCCACATTTTGGCTCTAATCTACTATGTAAGTCACTTTAAACCATATTAGAGTAATTTTGCACCTTATAAGACTCACGTTCGACCATATTTTGGTACAATTAACATGTTAACATCATACACATCCAATTTGACATCTTTTAACCACCTCTTAGTACCACTTTCGTACGAGTCAATATTGTCCACGTTTTGGCTCTAATAAACCATGTAAGTCACTTTACACAATATTAGAGTGATTTTGCACCCTATAAGAGTCACTTTGAACCATATACTGGTACAAATAACATGTTAACATCATTAACATCCAATTTGACATCTTTCAACCACCTCTTAGTACCCTTTCATACGAGTTAATAATGGTCCACATTTTGGATCTAATCAACGATGTAAGTCACTTTAAGCCATATTAGAGTAATTTTGCACCTTATAAGACTCATTTGCCACCATATATTGGTAGAATTAACATGTTAACATCATAATCATCCAATTTGACATCCTTTAACCATCTCTTCTTACCACTTTCATACGAGTCAATTTTGGTCCACATTTTGCTCTAATCAACTATATAAGTCACTTTAAACTATATTAGAGTTATTTTGCACCTTATAAGACTCATTTGCCACCATATATTGGTACAATTAACATGTTATCATCATAAATATCGAATTTGAAATCCTTTAACCATCTCTTGGTACCACTTTAATACGAGTCAATATTGGTCTACATTTTGGCTCTAATCTACCATGTAAGTCACTTTAAACCATATTAGAGTAATTTTTCACCTTATAAGACTCACTTTCAACCATATATTGGTAAAATTAACATGTTAACATCATAAACATCCAATTGACATCCTTTAACCACCTCTTAGTACCACTTTCATACGAGTCAATATTGGTCCACATTTTTGCTCTAATCAACCATGTAAGTCACTTTAAACCATACTAGAGTAATTTTGCACCTTATAAGACTCATTTGCCACCATATATTGGTAGAATTAACATGTTAACATCATAAACATCCAATTTGATATCCTTTAACCATCTCTTGGAACCACTTTCATACGAGTCAATTTTGGTCCTTATTTTGGCTCTAATCAACCATGTAAGTCACTTTAAACCATATTAGAGTAATTTTGCACCATATAAGACTCACTTTCAACCATATATTGGTACAATTAACATGTTAACATCATAAACATCCAATTTGAAATCCTTTAACCATCTCTTGGTACCACTTTCATACGAGTCAGTTTTTGTCCACATTTTGGCTTTAATCTACTATGTAAGTCACTTTAAACCATATTAGAGTAATTTTGCACCTTATAAGACTCAAGTTCAACCATATTTTGGTACAATTAACATGTTAATATCATAAATATCTAATTTGACATCTTTTAACCACCCCTTAGTACCATTTTCGTACGAGTCAATATTGGTCCACGTTTTGGCTCTAATCAACCATGTAAGTCACTTTACACAATATTAGAGTGATTTTGCACCCTATAAGAGTCACTTTGAACCATATACTGGTACAAATAACATGTTAACATCATTAACATCCAATTTGACATCTTTCAACCACCTCTTAGTACCCTTTCATACGGGTCAATAATGGTCAACATTTTGGATCTAATGAACCATGTAAGTCACTGTAAGCCATATTAGAGTAATTTTGCACCTTATAAGACTCATTTGCCACCATATATTGGTAGAATTAACATGTTAACATCATAATCATCCAATTTGACATCCTTTAACCATCTCTTGGTACCACTTTCATATGAGGCAATTTTGGTCCACATTTTGGCTCTATTCAACCATGTAAGTCACTTTAAACCATATTAGAGTTATTTTGCACCTTATAAGACTCATTTGCCACCATATATTGGTACAATTAACATGTTATCATCATAAATATCGAATTTGAAATCCTTTAACCATCTCTTGGTACCACTTTAATACGAGTCAATATTGGTCCACATTTTGGCTCTAATCTACCATGTAAGTCACTTTAAACCATATTAGAGTAATTTTTCACCTTATAAGACTCACTTTCAACCATATATTGGTAAAATTAACATGTTAACATCATAAACATCCAAATTGACATCCTTTAACCACCTCTGAGTACCACTTTCATACGAGTCAATATTGGTCCACATTTTGGCTCTAATCAACCATGTAAGTCACTTTAAACCATATTAGAGTAATTTTGCACCGTATAAGACTCACTTGCCACCATATATTGGTAGAATTAACATGTTAACATTATAAACATCTAATTTGACATCCTTTAACCATTTCTTGGTACCACTTTAATACGAGTCTATATTGGTCCACAATTTGGCTCTAATCAACCATTTAAGTCACTTTAAACCATATTAGAGTAATTTTTCACCTTATAAAACTAACTTGCCACCATATATTGGTAGAATTAACATTTTAACATCATAAACATCCAATTTGACATCCTTTAACCACCTCTTAGTACCACTTTCATACGAGTCAATATTGGTCCACATTTTTGCTTTAATCAACCGTGTAAGTCACGTTAAACCATATTAGAGTAATTTTGCACCTTATAAGACTCATTTGCCCCCATATATTGGTAGAATTAACATGTTAACATCATAAACATCCAATCTGATATCCTTTAACCATCTTTTGGTACCACTTTTATACGAGTCAATTTTGGTCCATATTTTGGCTCTAATCAACCATGTAAGTCACTATAAACCATATTAGAGTAATTTTGCACCATATAAGACTCACTTTCAACCATATATTGGTACAATTAACATGTTAACATCAAAAACATCAAATTTGACATCCTTTAACCATCTCATGGTACCACTTTCATACGAGTCAATTTTGGTCCACATTTTGGCTCTAATCTACCATGTAAGTCACTTCAAACCATATTAGAGTAATTTTGCACCTTATAAGACTCACTTTCAATCATATTTTGGTACAATTAACATGTTAACATCATAAACATCCAATTTGACATCCTTTAACCACCTCTTAGTACCACTTTCATATGAGTCAATATTGGTCCACATTTTGGCTCTAATCAACCATGTAAGTCACTTAAAACCATATTAGAGTAATGTTTCACCTAATAAGACTAACTTGCCACCATATATTGGTAGAATTAACATGATAACATCATAAACATCCAATTTGACATCTTTTAACCACCTCTTACTACCACTTTCATACGAGTCAATATTGGTCCACATTTTTGCTCTAATCAACCATGTAAGTCACTTTAAACCATACTAGAGTAATTTTGCACCTTATAAGACTCATTTGCCACCATATATTGGTAGAATTAACATGTTAACATCATAAACATCCAATTTGATATCCTTTAACCATCTCTTGGTACCACTTTCATACGAGTCAATTTTGGTCCTTATTTTGGCTCTAATCAACCATGTAAGTCACTTTAAACCATATTAGAGTAATTTTGCACCATATAAGACTCACTTTCAACCATATATTGGTACAATTAACATGTTAATATCATAAACATCCAATTTGAAATCCTTTAACCATCTCTTGGTACCACTTTCATACGAGTTAGTTTTTGTCCACATTTTGGCTCTAATCTACTATGTAAGTCACTTTAAACCATATTAGAGTAATTTTGCACCTTATAAGACTCAAGTTCAACCATATTTTGGTACAATTAACATGTTAAAATAAATATCTAATTTGACATCTTTTAACCACCTCTTAGTACCATTTTCGTACGAGTCAATATTGGTCCACGTTTTGGCTCTAATCAACCATGTAAGTCACTTTACACAATATTAGAGTGATTTTGCACCCTATAAGAGTCACTTTGAACCATATACTGGTACAAATAACATGTTAACATCATTAACATCCAATTTGACATCTTTCAACCACCTCTTAGTACCCTTTCATACGGGTCAATAATGGTCCACATTTTGGATCTAATCAACCATGTAAGTCACTGTAAGCCATATTAGAGTAATTTTGCACCTTATAAGACTCATTTGCCACCATATATTGGTAGAATTAACATGTTAACATCATAATCATCCAATTTGACATACTTTAACCATCTCTTGGTACCACTTTCATACGAGGCAATTTTGGTCCACATTTTGGCTCTATTCAACCATGTAAGTCACTTTAAACCATATTAGAGTTATTTTGCACCTTATAAGACTCATTTGCCACCATATATTGGTACAATTTAAATGTTATCATCATAACTATCGAATTTGAAATCCTTTAACCATCTCTTGGTACCACTTTAATACGAATCAATATTGGTCCACATTTTGGCTCTAATCTACCATGTAAGTCACTTTAAACCATATTAGAGTAATTTTTCACCTTATAAGACTCACTTTCAACCATATATTGGTAAAATTAACATGTTAACATCATAAACATCCAATTGACATCCTTTAACCACCTCTGAGTACCACTTTCATACGAGTCAATATTGGTCTACATTTTGGCTCTAATCAACCATGTAAGTCACTTTAAACCATATTAGAGTAATTTTGCACCGTATAAGACTCACTTGCCACCATATATTGGTAGAATTAACATGTTAACATTATAAACATCTAATTTGACATCCTTTAACCATTTCTTGGTACCACTTTAATACGAGTCTATATTGGTCCACAATTTGGCTCTAATCAACCATTTAAGTCACTTTAAACCATATTAGAGTAATTTTTCACCTTATAAAACTAACTTGCCACCATATATTGGTAGAATTAACATGTTAACATCATAATCATCCAATTTGACATCCTTTAACCATCTCTTGGTACCACTTTCATATGAGGCAATTTTGGTCCACATTTTGGCTCTATTCAACCATGTAAGTCACTTTAAACCATATTAGAGTTATTTTGCACCTTATAAGACTCATTTGCCACCATATATTGGTACAATTAACATGTTATCATCATAAATATCGAATTTGAAATCCTTTAACCATCTCTTGGTACCACTTTAATACGAGTCAATATTGGTCCACATTTTGGCTCTAATCTACCATGTAAGTCACTTTAAACCATATTAGAGTAATTTTTCACCTTATAAGACTCACTTTCAACCATATATTGGTAAAATTAACATGTTAACATCATAAACATCCAAATTGACATCCTTTAACCACCTCTGAGTACCACTTTCATACGAGTCAATATTGGTCCACATTTTGGCTCTAATCAACCATGTAAGTCACTTTAAACCATATTAGAGTAATTTTGCACCGTATAAGACTCACTTGCCACCATATATTGGTAGAATTAACATGTTAACATTATAAACATCTAATTTGACATCCTTTAACCATTCTTGGTACCACTTTAATACGAGTCTATATTGGTCCACAATTTGGCTCTAATCAACCATTTAAGTCACTTTAAACCATATTAGAGTAATTTTTCACCTTATAAAACTAACTTGCCACCATATATTGGTAGAATTAACATTTTAACATCATAAACATCCAATTTGACATCCTTTAACCACCTCTTAGTACCACTTTCATACGAGTCAATATTGGTCCACATTTTTGCTTTAATCAACCGTGTAAGTCACGTTAAACCATATTAGAGTAATTTTGCACCTTATAAGACTCATTTGCCCCCATATATTGGTAGAATTAACATGTTAACATCATAAACATCCAATCTGATATCCTTTAACCATCTTTTGGTACCACTTTTATACGAGTCAATTTTGGTCCATATTTTGGCTCTAATCAACCATGTAAGTCACTATAAACCATATTAGAGTAATTTTGCACCATATAAGACTCACTTTCAACCATATATTGGTACAATTAACATGTTAACATCAAAACATCAAATTTGACATCCTTTAACCATCTATGGTACCACTTTCATACGAGTCAATTTTGGTCCACATTTTGGCTCTAATCTACCATGTAAGTCACTTTCAACCATATTAGAGTAATTTTGCACCTTATAAGACTCACTTTCAATCATATTTTGGTACAATTAACATGTAACATCATAAACATCCAATTTGACATCCTTTAACCACCTCTTAGTACCACTTTCATATGAGTCAATATTGGTCCACATTTTGGCTCTAATCAACCATGTAAGTCACTTTAAAACCATATTAGAGTAATGTTTCACCTAATAAGACTAACTTGCCACCATATATTGGTAGAATTAACATGATAACATCATAAACATCCAATTTGACATCTTTTAACCACCTCTTACTACCACTTTCATACGAGTCAATATTGGTCCACATTTTTGCTCTAATCAACCATGTAAGTCACTTTAAACCATACTAGAGTAATTTTGCACCTTATAAGACTCATTTGCCACCATATATTGGTAGAATTAACATGTTAACATCATAACATCCAATTTGATATCCTTTAACCATCTCTTGGTACCACTTTCATACGAGTCAATTTTGGTCCTTATTTTGGCTCTAATCAACCATGTAAGTCACTTTAAACCATATTAGAGTAATTTTGCACCATATAAGACTCACTTTCAACCATATATTGGTACAATTAACATGTTAATATCATAAACATCCAATTTGAAATCCTTTAACCATCTCTTGGTACCACTTTCATACGAGTAGTTTTGTCCACATTTTGGCTCTAATCTACTATGTAAGTCACTTTAAACCATATTAGAGTAATTTTGCACCTTATAAGACTCAAGTTCAACCATATTTTGGTACAATTAACATGTTAAAATAAATATCTAATTTGACATCTTTTAACACCTCTTAGTACCATTTTCGTACGAGTCAATATTGGTCCAAGTTTTGGCTCTAATCAACCATGTAAGTCACTTTACACAATATTAGAGTGATTTGCACCCTATAAGAGTCACTTTGAACCATATACTGGTACAAATAACATGTTAACCTCATTAACATCCAATTTGACATCTTTCAACCACTCTTAGTACCCTTTCATAGGGGTCAATAATGGTCCACATTTTGGATCTAATCAACCATGTAAGTCACTGTAAGCCATATTAGAGTAATTTTGCACCTTATAAGACTCATTTGCCACCATATATTGGTAGAATTAACATGTTAACATAATCATCCAATTTGACATACTTTAACCATCTCTTGGTACCACTTTCATACGAGGCAATTTTGGTCCACATTTTGGCTCATTCAACCATGTAAGTCATTTAAACCATATTAGAGTTATTTGCACCTTATAAGACTCATGCCACCATATTGGTACAATTTAAATGTTATCATCATAACTATCGAATTTGAAATCCTTTAACCATCTCTTGGTACCACTTTAATACGAATCAATTTGGTCCACATTTTGGCTCTAATCTACCATGTAAGTCACTTTAAACCATATTAGAGTAATTTTTCACCTTATAAGACTCACTTTCAACCATATATTGGTAAATTAACATGTTAACATCATAAACATCCAAATGACATCCTTTAACCACCTACCACTTTCATACGAGTCAACATTGGTCCACATTTTGGCTTAATCAACCATGTAACGTCACTTTAACCATATTAGAGTAATTTTGCACGTATAGACTTACTTGC
>NW_027417657.1:0-50782 GCF_009905375.1 Apium graveolens | reverse complement strand
TATTTTGGCTCTAATCAACCATGTAAGTCACTTTAAACCAATTAGAGTTAATTTGCACCATATACGACTCACTTTCAACCATATATTGGTACAATTAACATGTTAACATCATAAACATCCAATTTGAAATCCTTTAACCATCTCTTGGTACCACTTTCCTTACGAGTCAGTTTTGTCCACATTTTGGCTTTAATCTACTATGTAAGTCACTTTAAACCATATTAGAGTAATTTTGCACCTTATAAGACTCAAGTTCAACCATATTTTGGTACAATTAACATGTTAATATCATAAATATCTAATTTGACATCTTTTAACCACCCTTAGTACCATTTTCGTACGAGTCAATATTGGTCCCCGTTTTGGCTCTAATCAACCATGTAAGTCACTTTACACAATATTAGAGTGATTTTGCACCCTATAAGAGTCACTTTGAACCATATACTGGTACAATAACATGTTAACATCATTAACATCCAATTTGACATCTTTCAACCACCTCTTAGTACCCTTTCATACGGGTCCAATAATGGTCAACATTTTGGATCTAATGAACCATGTAAGTCACTGTAAGCCATATTAGAGTAATTTTGCACCTTATAAGACTCATTTGCCACCATATATTGGTAGAATTAACATGTTAACATCATAATCATCCAATTTGACATCCTTTAACCATCTCTTGGTACCACTTTCATATGAGGCAATTTTGGTCCACATTTTGGCTCTATTCAACCATGTAAGTCACTTTAAACCATATTAGAGTTATTTTGCACCTTATAAGACTCATTTGCCACCATATATTGGTACAATTAACATGTTATCATCATAAATATCGAATTTGAAATCCTTTAACCATCTCTTGGTACCACTTTAATACGAGTCAATATTGGTCCACATTTTGGCTCTAATCTACCATGTAAGTCACTTTAAACATATTAGAGTAATTTTTCACCTTATAAGACTCACTTTCAACCATATATTGGTAAAATTAACATGTTAACATCATAAACATCCAAATTGACATCCTTTAACCACCTCTGAGTACCACTTTCATACGAGTCAATATTGGTCCAACATTTTGGCTCTAATCAACCATGTAAGTCACTTTAAACCATATTAGAGTATTTGCACCGTATAAGACTCACTTGCCACCATATATTGGTAGAATTAACATGTTAACATTATAAAACATCTAATTTGACATCCTTTAACCATTTCTTGGTACCACTTAATACGAGTCTATATTGGTCCACAATTTGGCTCTAATCAACCATTTAAGTCACTTTAAACCATATTAGAGTAATTTTCACCTTATAAAACTAACTTGCCACCATATATTGGTAGAATTAACATTTTAACATCATAAACATCCAATTTGAACTCCTTTAACCACCTCTTAGTACCACTTTCATACGAGTCAATATTGGTCCACATTTTGGCTCAAATCAACCATGTAAGTCACTTTAAACCATATTAGAGTAATTTTGACACCTTATAAGACTCACTTTCAACCATAGATTGGTAGAATTAACATGTTAACATCATAAACATCAAATTTGACATCCTTTAACCATCTCTTGGTACCACTTTCATACGAGTCAATTTTGGTCCACATTTTGGCTCTAATCTACCATGTAAGTCACTTTAAACCATATTAGAGTAATTTTGCACCTTATAAGACTAACTTGCCACCATATATTGGTAGAATTAACATGTTAACATCATAAACATCCAATTTTACATCCTTTAACTATCTCTTGGTATCACTTTCATACAAGTCAATTTTGGTCCATATTTTGGCTCTAATCTACCATGTAAGTCCCTTTAAACCATATTAGAGTAATTTTGCACCTTATAAGACTCACTTTCAACCATATATTGGTACAATTAACATGTTAACATCATAAACATCTAATTTGACATCCTTTAACCACCTCTTGGTACCACTTTCATACGAGTCAATTTTGATCCACATTTTGGCTCTAATCAACCATGTAAGTCACTTTAAACCATATTAGAGTAATTTTGCACCTTATAAGACTCACTTTCAACCATATATTGGTAGAATTAACATGTTAACATCATAAACATCCAATTTGACATCTTTTAACCATCTCTTCGTACCACTTTCATACGAGTCAATATTGGTCCACATTTTGGCTCTAATCAACCATGTAAGTCACTTTAAACCATACTTAGAGTAATTTTGCACCTTATAAGACTCACTTTCAACCATATATTGGTAGAATTAACATGTTAACATCATAAACATCCAATTTGACATCCTTTAACCATCTCTTGGTACCACTTTCATACGAGTCAATTTTGGTCCACTATTTTGGCTTCTAATCTACCATGTAAGTCACTTTAAACCATATTAGAGTAATTTTGCACCTTATAAGACTCACTTTCAACCATATATTGGTAGCAATTAACATGTTAACATCATAAACATCCAATTTGACATCCTTTAACCATCTCTTTGTACCACTTTCATACGAGTCAATTTTGGTCCACATTTTGGCTCTAATCAACCATGTAAGACACTTTAAACCATATTAGAGTAATTTTGCACCTTATAAAACTCACTTTCAACCATATATTGGTAGAATTAACATGTTAACATTATAAACATCCAATTTTACATCCTTTAACTATCTCTTGGTATCACTTTCAAACGAGTCAATTTTGGTCCACATTTTGGCTCTAATCTACCATGTAAGTCCCTTTAAACCATATTAGAGTAATTTTTCACCTTATAAGACTAACTTGCCACCATATATTCGTAGAATTAACATGTTAACATCATAAACATCCAATTTGACATCCTTTAACCATCTCTTGGTACCACTTTTATACAAGTCAATTTTGGTCCACATTTTGGCTCAAATCAACCATGTAAGTCACTTTAAACCATATTAGAGTAATTTTGCACCTTATAAGACTCACTTTCAACCATATATTGGTAGAATTAACATGTTAACATCATAAACATCAAATTTGACATCCTTTAACCATCTCTTGGTACCACTTTCATACGAGTCAATTTTGGTCCACATTTTGGCTCTAATCTACCATGTAAGTCACTTTAAACCATATTAGAGTAATTTTGCACCTTATAAGACTAACTTGCCACCATATATTGGTAGAAGTAACATGTTAACATCATAAACATCCAATTTTACATCCTTTAACTATCTCTTGGTACCACTTTAATACGAAGTCAATTTGGTCCACATTTTGGCTCTAATCTACCATGTAAGTCACTTTAAACCATATTAGAGTAATTTTGCACCTTATAAGACTCACTTTCAACCATATATTGGTACAATTAACATGTTAACATCATAAACATCCAATTTGACATCCTTTAACCACCTCTTGGTACCACTTTCATACGAGTCAATTTGGTCCTACATTTTGGCTCTAATCAACCATGTAAGTCACTTTAAACCATATTAGAGTAATTTTGCACCTTATAAGACTCACTTGCAACCATATATTGGTAGAATTAACATGTTAACATCATAAACATCTAATTTGACATCCTTTAACCATCTCTTGGTACCACTTTCATACGAGTCTATATTTGGTCCACATTTGGCTCTAATCTACCATGTAAGTCACTTTAAACCATATTAGAGTAATTTTTCACCTTATAAGACTAACTTGCCACCATATATTGGTAGAATTAACATGTTAACATCATAATCATCCAATTTGACATCCTTTAACCATCTCTTGGTACCACTTTCATACGAGTCAATTTTGGTCCACATTTTGGCTCTAATTCAACCATGTAAGTCACTTTAAACCATATTAGAGTATTTTGCACCTTATAAGACTCACTTTGCCACCATATATTGGTACAATTAACATGTTAACATCATAAACTATCGAATTTGAAATCCTTTAACCATCTCTTGGTACCACTTTCATACGAGTCAATTTTGGTCCACATTTTGGCTCTAATCTACCATGTAAGTCACTTTAAACCATATTAGAGTAATTTTGCACCATATAAGACTCACTTTCAACCATATATTGGTAAAATTAACATGTTAACATCATAAACATCCAAAATGGCATCCTTTAACCACCTCTTAGTACCACTTTCATACGAGTCAATATTGCTCCACATTTTGGCTCTAATCAACCATGTAAGTCACTTTAAACCATATTAGAGTAATTTTGCACCATATAAGAATCACTTTCAACCATATATTGGTAGAATTAACATGTTAACATTATAAACATCTAATTTGACATCCTTTAACCATTTCTTGGTACCACTTTAATACGAGTCTATATTGGTCCACAATTTGGCTCTAATCAACCATTTAAGTCACTTTAAACCATATTAGAGTAATTTTTCACCTTATAAAACTAACTTGCCACCATATATTGGTAGAATTAACATTTTAACATCATAAACATCCAATTTGACATCCTTTAACCACCTCTTAGTACCACTTTCATACGAGTCAATATTGGTCCACATTTTTGCTTTAATCAACCGTGTAAGTCACGTTAAACCATATTAGAGTAATTTTGCACCTTATAAGACTCATTTGCCCCCATATATTGGTAGAATTAACATGTTAACATCATAAACATCCAATCTGATATCCTTTAACCATCTTTTGGTACCACTTTTATACGAGTCAATTTTGGTCCATATTTTGGCTCTAATCAACCATGTAAGTCACTATAAACCATATTAGAGTAATTTTGCACCATATAAGACTCACTTTCAACCATATATTGGTACAATTAACATGTTAACATCAAAAACATCAAATTTGACATCCTTTAACCATCTCATGGTACCACTTTCATACGAGTCAATTTTGGTCCACATTTTGGCTCTAATCTACCATGTAAGTCACTTCAAACCATATTAGAGTAATTTTGCACCTTATAAGACTCACTTTCAATCATATTTGGTACAATTAACATGTTAACATCATAAACATCCAATTTGACATCCTTTAACCACCTCTTAGTACCACTTTCATATGAGTCAATATTGGTCCACATTTTGGCTCTAATCAACCATGTAAGTCACTTAAAACCATATTAGAGTAATGTTTCACCTAATAAGACTAACTTGCCACCATATATTGGTAGAATTAACATGATAACATCATAAACATCCAATTTGACATCTTTTAACCACCTCTTACTACCACTTTCATACGAGTCAATATTGGTCCACATTTTTGCTCTAATCAACCATGTAAGTCACTTTAAACCATACTAGAGTAATTTTGCACCTTATAAGACTCATTTGCCACCATATATTGGTAGAATTAACATGTTAACATCATAAACATCCAATTTGATATCCTTTAACCATCTCTTGGTACCACTTTCATACGAGTCAATTTTGGTCCTTATTTTGGCTCTAATCAACCATGTAAGTCACTTTAAACCATATTAGAGTAATTTTGCACCATATAAGACTCACTTTCAACCATATATTGGTACAATTAACATGTTAATATCATAAACATCCAATTTGAAATCCTTTAACCATCTCTTGGTACCACTTTCATACGAGTTAGTTTTTGTCCACATTTTGGCTCTAATCTACTATGTAAGTCACTTTAAACCATATTAGAGTAATTTTGCACCTTATAAGACTCAAGTTCAACCATATTTTGGTACAATTAACATGTTAAAATAAATATCTAATTTGACATCTTTTAACCACCTCTTAGTACCATTTTCGTACGAGTCAATATTGGTCCACGTTTTGGCTCTAATCAACCATGTAAGTCACTTTACACAATATTAGAGTGATTTTGCACCCTATAAGAGTCACTTTGAACCATATACTGGTACAAATAACATGTTAACATCATTAACATCCAATTTGACATCTTTCAACCACCTCTTAGTACCCTTTCATACGGGTCAATAATGGTCCACATTTTGGATCTAATCAACCATGTAAGTCACTGTAAGCCATATTAGAGTAATTTTGCACCTTATAAGACTCATTTGCCACCATATATTGGTAGAATTAACATGTTAACATCATAATCATCCAATTTGACATACTTTAACCATCTCTTGGTACCACTTTCATACGAGGCAATTTTGGTCCACATTTTGGCTCTATTCAACCATGTAAGTCACTTTAAACCATATTAGAGTTATTTTGCACCTTATAAGACTCATTTGCCACCATATATTGGTACAATTTAAATGTTATCATCATAACTATCGAATTTGAAATCCTTTAACCATCTCTTGGTACCACTTTAATACGAATCAATATTGGTCCACATTTTGGCTCTAATCTACCATGTAAGTCACTTTAAACCATATTAGAGTAATTTTTCACCTTATAAGACTCACTTTCAACCATATATTGGTAAAATTAACATGTTAACATCATAAACATCCAAATTGACATCCTTTAACCACCTCTGAGTACCACTTTCATACGAGTCAACATTGGTCCACATTTTGGCTCTAATCAACCATGTAAGTCACTTTAAACCATATTAGAGTAATTTTGCACCGTATAAGACTTACTTGCCACCATATATTGGTAGAATTAACATGTTAACATTATAAACATCTAATTTGACATCCTTTAACCATTTCTTGGTACCACTTTAATACGAGTCTATATTGGTCCACAATTTGGCTCTAATCAACCATTTAAGTCACTTTAAACCATATTAGAGTAATTTTTCACCTTATAAAACTAACTTGCCACCATATATTGGTAGAATTAACATTTTAACATCATAAACATCCAATTTGACATCCTTTAACCACCTCTTAGTACCACTTTCATACGAGTCAATATTGGTCCACATTTTTGCTTTAATCAACCATGTAAGTCACGTTAAACCATATTAGAGTAATTTTGCACCTTATAAGACTCATTTGCCACCATATATTGGTAGAATTAACATGTTAACATCATAAACATCCAATCTGATATCCTTTAACCATCTCTTGGTACCACTTTTATACGAGTCAATTTTGGTCCATATTTTGGCTCTAATCAACCATGTAAGTCACTATAAACCATATTAGAGTAATTTTGTACCATATAAGACTCACTTTCAACCATATATTGGTACAATTAACATGTTAACATCAAAAACATCAAATTTGACATCCTTTAACCATCTCATGGTACCACTTTCATACGAGTCAATTTTGGTCCACATTTTGGCTCTAATCTACCATGTAAGTCACTTCAAACCATATTAGAGTAATTTTGCACCTTATAAGACTCACTTTCAACCATATTTTGGTACAATTAACATGTTAACATCATAAACATCCAATTTGACATCCTTTAACCACCTCTTAGTACCACTTTCATACGAGTCAATATTGGTCCACATTTTGGCTCTAATCAACCATGTAAGTCACTTAAAACCATATTAGAGTAATGTTTCACCTAATAAGACTAACTTGCCACCATATATTGGTAGAATTAACATGATAACATCATAAACATCCAATTTGACATCTTTTAACCACCTCTTAGTACCACTTTCATACGAGTCAATATTGGTCCACATTTTTGCTCTAATCAACCATGTAAGTCACTTTAAACCATACTAGAGTAATTTTGCACCTTATAAGACTAATTTTCCACCATATATTGGTAGAATTAACATGTTAACATCATAAACATCCAATTTGATATCCTTTAACCATCTCTTGGTACCACTTTCATACGAGTCAATTTTGGTCCTTATTTTGGCTCTAATCAACCATGTAAGTCACTTTAAACCATATTAGAGTAATTTTGCACCATATAAGACTCACTTTCAACCATATATTGGTACAATTAACATGTTAACATCATAAACATCCAATTTGAAATCCTTTAACCATCTCTTGGTACCACTTTCATACGAGTCAGTTTTTGTCCACATTTTGGCTCTAATCTACTATGTAAGTCACTTTAAACCATATTAGAGTAATTTTGCACCTTATAAGACTCAAGTTCAACCATATTTTGGTACAATTAACATGTTAACATCATAAATATCTAATTTGACATCTTTTAACCACCTCTTAGTACCATTTTCGTACGAGTCAATATTGGTCCACATTTTGGCTCTAATCAACCATGTAAGTCACTTTACACAATATTAGAGTGATTTTGCACCCTATAAGAGTCACTTTGAACCATATACTGGTACAAATAACATGTTAACATCATTAACATCCAATTTGACATCTTTCAACCACCTCTTAGTACCCTTTCATACGGGTCAATAATGGTCCACATTTTGGATCTAATCAATCATGTAAGTCACTGTAAGCCATATTAGAGTAATTTTGCACCTTATAAGACTCATTTGCCACCATATATTGGTAGAATTAACATGTTAACATCATAATCATCCAATTTGACATCCTTTAACCATCTCTTGGTACCACTTTCATACGAGGCAATTTTGGTCCACATTTTGGCTCTATTCAACCATGTAAGTCACTTTAAACCATATTAGAGTTATTTTGCACCTTATAAGACTCATTTGCCACCATATATTGGTACAATTAACATGTTATCATCATAAATATCGAATTTGAAATCCTTTAACCATCTCTTGGTACCACTTTAATACGAGTCAATATTGGTCCAAATTTTGGCTCTAATCTACCATGTAAGTCACTTTAAACCATATTAGAGTAATTTTTCACCTTATAAGACTCACTTTCAACCATATATTGGTAAAATTAACATGTTAACATCATAAACATCCAAATTGACATCCTTTAACCACCTCTGAGTACCACTTTCATACGAGTCAATATTGGTCCACATTTTGGCTCTAATCAACCATGTAAGTCACTTTAAACCATATTAGAGTAATTTTGCACCGTATAAGACTCACTTGCCACCATATATTGGTAGAATTAACATGTTAACATTATAAACATCTAATTTGACATCCTTTAACCATTTCTTGGTACCACTTTAATACGAGTCTATATTGGTCCACAATTTGGCTCTAATCAACCATTTAAGTCACTTTAAACCATATTAGAGTAATTTTTCACCTTATAAAACTAACTTGCCACCATATATTGGTAGAATTAACATTTTAACATCATAAACATCCAATTTGACATCCTTTAACCACCTCTTAGTACCACTTTCATACGAGTCAATATTGGTCCACATTTTTGCTTTAATCAACCATGTAAGTCACGTTAAACCATATTAGAGTAATTTTGCACCTTATAAGACTCATTTGCCACCATATATTGGTAGAATTAACATGTTAACATCATAAACATCCAATTTGATATCCTTTAACTATCTCTTGGTACCACTTTTATACGAGTCAGTTTTGGTCCATATTTTGGCTCTAATCAACCATGTAAGTCACTTTAAACCATATTAGGGTAATTTTGCACCATATAAGACTCACTTTCAACCATATATTGGTACAATTAACATGTTAACATCATAAATGTCACACCCCAACCTAAACAGCAGATTAAATATAGCTATTACAACATTTAATAATAAATAAACATACCCAAAACCAAGATCTTACAGTTTAGGGTTTGGAACAGCCCAACACTACCATCTATTACAACTGATTTTAAAATATCGAGTCCTCACACAAACTACTATCACTTCTTCTACCTGAGCTCGAACATAGGCATCAGCATCACAGGTCTTATGGGCAGTCTGCTTGAATCTAACCATAGCTGCTAGCTCTAATATCAGGGTAAAGCAAGGAGTGAGCCAAATGCTCAATAAGTGCTAAACAATACGATACAAATCATAAATCGAGATATATATTAAAGAATGTCAATGGGAAGACATAACCAGTGATAACAAGAGATAAGACTTTGGGTGATGGCATCATTTTGTTTGTATCAAAACAATTTCAAAATCATAACTTAATCAAAATCATTTTATGACGCTACGGATTACAGCCGGTGATCAGCCGCGAAGTAATCCCGAACCTCACTGGGTTCTAAAACATTAATGGGAATCCCTAGGCAACTTTTAAGCCTAATATAAGTGTGGAAAGGACTCGCGTCTCAGTCCAGATCCACTATTCAAAGAAAACATTTATCCCCCTTTGGGACTGAAAACCCACATTTTATTTATTTCAAAAAAAACTGATGCCGATTATAACAAAATCTCTTTTACAGAAAACATTTTTTTTTATCAAGGGATTATAGATCAACTCGAAACACGGGAAATATGGTACTGAATCTCAGGGCCATGATTCACAAAACTATACTCTATTAAAGTAACTAAGCGGTTTTTATATATCAAAGATTGGACAAGGGGATTTAGTGAGGCTATTGGATATTAAAAGGGTAATGCCAAATTGGGCTTAAAGCAATGGTTTCTCATCAAGGTTCAAGTGCTGGATCATCAAGAAGGTAAGCTTCATGAATACTAAGGGTGTTAAGGTATGCAGAAATGATCTTTAGCTCAGGATATATCAGAATTGTTAAGCTTTAGGATAAGAAAGAGGGGTATCAATCAATGAGGAATCACTTTGATAAGTATCTGGCTTTTAGGATTCAAGGTAAGTTTCTATAGGGGTTCAAGTATCAGGATGAGATACCAATACTTAGGAATCATCAACATGTAATCAAGAGGATCAATCAAGTATTATAACAACCCTTTATTTTATCATGGCATTCAAATTACTTTAATATACTATCATGATAAGACTACTTTGCAATACGTACTCAAGGGTTCATGGCATTTCTATATGATTCAAAGATGAACATAAGATACGCTTGATTTAAATATATCAAAATGACTCAGGATAGTTGCATCGATATATATAAACTATTTACAGTGAATACGAAAGACAAGTTGAATCACTTGCCTTGAGAAAGGCTGGTCTGGTCTGACTGGTAGGAGCAACTGGAAGCTTCACTCAACCTTTATGGCAAGTTTTCCCTCATCTCGAGATCCTACATAAATAATAATAATCCTCATTATAATATATTCTCACCAACTTAACCTATTTACAACCCGAATTTAAACACGGATGGAATTTAGGCCTAAATGCACTTAATTTATATTCACCTTTAATTTATAATTGCACACACATAGCCACATAATCACATATCATATATTAACACCAAATAACACCATATACACCATAATGCAACACTAGGCTTGGATGATCTCGATCCCCCAATTTAAGTCACTTGGTCGCTAAACTAGACAAAGTCTTCAAATTTTGGCTTCCTAACTCGATGTGCCTTTTCTAAACTATCCGAGACCTATTGACCCTCACTTGTGCCTTTTTCTCTACTGACCTTATACTATCTTACAACTATGGTGGTCAACCTAAATCTCACTCCTAAGTGTTCTAAAACTATGTGCTAAGTGAAAGTGCTCACTGGTGCAAATTTCAGAATGACATCTATGGTTTCTTGAGTGCATTAGACGCTCTTAAACTACAAGTTTTCCTTCAAAACTTTTACACAAGACTCTCCTGACCTAAGGGCATCTCCCAAACTTGATGTGGCTCAAGGGCCTGGCTTGGGCCTCAAAGTGCACATCAATGACATGGTCAAAACTCACTCTAAACCTCAGGGTACTAAACTGATTTTCCGCAGAAACTATAACTCTCCTTTCTCCAAGGTTTTGACTTGACAAACTCAACCACCAACAACCCAATACCCAAACCAAGACTTAAACATGGTGATCTTCTAAACTAACTCCCTTATACTCAAAATAATCTTGGTGGAGATCATCCTTACCTAAGATGCAATCATGGCAAAACAAAAGAAACCACATTTCACAACTCACAAATCATCAAGTCTTTGAAACAACAAGTTATGCATTTTATAAAAGATATACACGAATTATTACCATGCATCAAGAAGCATTAATCAATATTAACACATTATTCCCACTAAAATTAAAGCTTACTAATAAAATCTTTCCAAATGATCAAAATCTTATAACATTCTAAGTGAAATCCACATGCATGCATGTCTTCGAGTTTTGCAAGCCAAACAACATATTTTCTAAATATGTTTTACCAAGAAATTTACATGCAAGCCTAGCATGAGCTATATCTAGATGATCACCTAGCATGCAAGGAGTTTCATCAAATTTTTACTACAAAATTCAAGCCATTATCACATTAACATGCAAAAATTGAACAAAGCAACAAGAATGGTCTCAAGAACCATTCATTCGGCTCCCCTATGGTCATGGCCGAATGAAATGGAAGGGAATGGCCATTTAACATCAAGAGTTTTCTTCTCAAGACTTGGCACTTCACCATTCCTTGTAGTCCTCTCAAAAATAACCTTAAACTCACAAGAATCAAGGTTGTACTTTGAGTTTCAACTAAAACCTTAACATGCAACCATAAAACTTAAACTTTCTACTAAAAACTCTTTGAAATATAAGTGATCATGGTATGGGAAGTAACATTTACTTCTGTAAAAGGTGGGAACTTGATTGAGAAAGAAAGAAAATGGGGAGGGGGTTGATCTCGGCAAAACCCGAGAGTGAGGGGGAGGAGGCCGAGAGTGAGAGAGAGGAGGGAGAAAAGAAAGAGTGTGGTGGTGAGTGGAGTGTGAAATGATCATGGCTTTTACTTGTTTTTATAGTTTTTGTTTTCACAAATGTGAGTGGGAATAGGAATTGACATGACTATCCTTCCACTTATACTTGGATCATTTTGCATGCAAGGGTAAAGGAGGAATTCGGCTAGAAAAATAAGAGTTAGTGGGGAGGTAATTGTCTCTTTAGCCCTTTTGGATTGAATAAAAAGGATTTGCATGCAAGGACAACTAGGTAATTTGCTAATTATGACAATTAACATTTATAAAGATTTATTTTTATAAAATAAAATACAAGTTCAAAAATTATAAAATTTATACCATAAAATAATTTGGATTTTTAGAAATTTTATAAAACTACTTTTGAAATTTGTTAACAAAATAACTTTTAAAGAGAAATTTATTCAAGGTTTAAAATATTCCTTATAAATCAAAAAAATGAAAGAAATAAATAATCTTTTGCTTTGAAAATTCATATACCACATAACGAAAATTTAAGACGCAGAAATTCTCATTCACACAAGCATACAATAGTAGCATATATTGGCATTCGGCTTTTATAGTTGTACTAAATTTATAATTAATATTACACAGAAAATGTCGGTTGTAACATCCTCTCCCCCTTAAGGGATTCTGTCCCCAGAATCTAAGAGAACAGATGAGGATACCGGGAACGCATATCGGACTCTAACTCCCAAGTCGATTCTTCGACCTTAGGGTTTCTCCAGAGTACTTTTACTAACTTTACTGACTTATTTCTAAGACTCTTCTCTTGCCAGTCGAGTATTTTGACAGGTTGCTCTACAAATGACAAGTCTGCCTGAATTTCTACAGGTTCATATTCTATCACATGGCTAGCGTCAGGATTATACTTCTTAAGCAACGACACATGGAACACATTATGCACATGCTGATACTGAGGTGGTAAGGCCAACTTGTAGGCCACCTTCCCTACTTGACTCAAAATTTCAAAAGGACCTATGTATCTAGGTGCTAACATCCCTTTCTTGCCAAATCTAGACAACCCTTTTCTAGGTGACACCTTCAACAAAACAGCTTTGCCAATTTGGAATTGAACATCCTTACGTGCCGGATCCGTATACTTCCTCTGTCTATCTTGAACAGCAAGCAACCTTTTCTGAATTAACTTGACTGTGTCATGTAACTGTTGTACCAATTCTGAGCCGAGAATCCTTCCTTCTCCTACTTCATCCAAACTTGTTGGTGATCTACATTTTCGCACATACAAAGCTTCGTATGGTGGCATGCCGATACTGGAATAATAGCTATTGTTGTAAGAGAATTCAATCAACGGCAAGTGGACGTCCCAACTTCCTGCAAAATCGAGTGCACAACTGCGCAACCAAATATTGGTAGAATTAACATTTTAACATCATAAACATCCAATTTGACATTCTTTAACCATCTCTTGGTACCACTTTAATACGAGTCAATATTGGTCCACATTTTGGCTCTAATCTACCATGTAAGTCACTTTAAACCATATTATAGTAATTTTTCACCTTATAAGACTCACTTTCAACCATATATTGGTAAAATTAACATGTTAACATCATAAACATCCAATTTGACATCCTTTAACAACCTCTGAGTACCACTTTCATGCGAGTCAATATTGGTCCACATTTTGGCTCTAATCAACCATGTAAGTCACTTTAAGCCATATTAGAGTAATTTTGCACCGTATAAGACTCACTTGCCACCATATATTGGTAGAATTAACATGTTAACATCATAAACATCCAATTTGACATCCTTTAACCATCTCTTGGTACCACTTTAATACGAGTCAATATTGGTCCACATTTTGGCTCTAATTAACCATGTAAGTCACTTTAAACCATATTAGAGTAATTTTTCACCTTATAAAACTAACTTGCCACCATATATTGGTAGAATTAACATTTTAACATCATAACCATCCAATTTGACATCCTTTAACCACCTCTTACTACCACTTTCATATGAGTCAATATTGGCCCACATTTTTGCTCTAATCAATCATGTAAGTCACGTTAAACCATATTAGAGTAATTTTGCACCTTATAAGACTCATTTGCCACCATATATTGGTAGAATTAACATGTTAACATCATAAACATCCAATCTGATATCCTTTAACCATCTCTTGGTACCACTTTTATACGAGTCAATTTTGGTCCATATTTTGGCTCTAATCAATCATGTAAGTCACTTTAAACCATATTAGAGTAATTTTGCACCATATAAGACTCACTTTCAACCATATATTGGTACTATTAACATGTTACCATCATAAACATCCAATCTGATATCCTTTACCCATCTCTTGGTACCACTTTTATATGAGTCAATTTTTGTCCATATTTTGGCTGTAATCAACCATGTAAGTGACTTTAAACCATATTAGAGTAATTTTGCACCATATAAGACTCACTTTCAACCATATATTGGTACAATTAACATGTTAACATCATAAACATCCAATTTGACATCCTTTAACCATCTCTTGGTACCACTTTCATACGAGTCAATTTTAGTCCACATTTTGGCTCTAATCTACCATGTAAGTCACTTTAAACCATATTAGAGTAATTTTGCACCTTATAAGACTCACTTTCAACCATATGTTGGTACAATTAACATGTTAACATCATAAATATCCAATTTGACATCCTTTAACCATCTCTTAGTACCACTTTCATACCAGTCAATATTGGTCCACATTTTGGCTCTAATCAACCATGTAAGTCACTTTAAACCATATTAGAGTAATGTTTCACCTTATAAGACTAACTGGCCACCATATATTGGTAGAATTAACATGATAACATCATAAACATCCAATTTGACATCCTTTAACCACCTCTTAGTACCACTTTCATACGAGTCAATATTGGTCCACATTTTTGCTCTAATCAACCATGTAAGACACTTTAAACCATACTAGAGTAATTTTGCACCTTATAGGACTCATTTGCCACCATATATTGGTAGAATTAACATGTTAACATCATAAAATCCAATTTGATATCCTTTAACCATCTCTTGGTACCACTTTCATACGAGTCAATTTTGGTCCATATTTTGGCTCTAATCAACCATGTAAGTCACTTTAAACCATATTAGAGTAATTTTGCACCATATAAGACTCACTTTCAACCATATGTTGGTACAATTAACATGTTAACATCATAAACATCCAATTTGAAATCCTTTAACCATCTCTTGGTACCACTTTCGTACGAGTCAATTTTTGTCAACATTTTGGCTCTAATCTACCATATAAGTCAGTTTAAACCATATTAGAGTAATTTTACACCTTATAAGACTCACGTTCAACCATATTTTGGTACAATTAACATGTTAACATCATAAACATCCAATTTGACATCTTTTAACCACCTCTTAGTACCACTTTCATACGAGTCAATATTGGTCCACGTTTTGGCTCTAATCAACCATGTAAGTCACTTTACACAATATTAGAGTGATTTTGCACCCTATAAGAGTCACTTTGAACCATATACTGGTACAAATAACATTTTAACATCATAAACATCCAATTTGACATCTTTCAACCACCTCTTAGTACCCTTTCATACGAGTCAATAATGGTCCACATTTTGGATCTAATCAACCATGTAAGTCACTTTAAGCCATATTAGAGTAATTTTGCACCTTATAAGACTCATTTGCCACCATATATTGGTAGAATTAACATGTTAACATCATAATCATCCAATTTGACATCTTTTAACCATCTCTTGGTACCACTTTCATACGAGTCAATTTTGGTCCACATTTTGGCTCTAATCAACCATGTAAGTCACTTTAAACCATATTAGAATTATTTTGCACCTTATAAGACTCATTTGCCACCATATATTGGTACAATTAACATGTTATCATCATAAATGTCGAATTTGAATTCCTTTAACCATCTCTTGGTACCACTTTAATACGAGTCAATATTGGTCCACATTTTGGCTCTAACCAACCATGTAAGTCAGTTTAAACCATATTAGAGTAATTTTGCACCATATAAGACTCACTTTCAACCATATATTGGTACAATTAACATGTTAACATCATAAACATCCAATTTGACATCCTTTAACCATCTCTTGGTACCACTTTCATACGAGTCAATTTTGGTCCACATTTTGGCTCTAATCTACCATGTAAGTCACTTCAAACCATATTAAAGTAATTTTGGACCTTATAAGACTCAATTTCAACCATATTTTGGTACAATTAACATGTTAACATCATAAACATCCAATTTGACATCCTTTAACCACCTCTTAGTACCACGTTTATACGAGTCAATATTGGTCCACATTTTGGTTCTAATCAACCATGTAAGTCACTTTAAACCATATTAGAGTAATGTTTCACCTAATAAGACTAACTTGCCACCATATATTGGTAGAATTAACATGATAACATCATAAACATCCAATTTGACATCCTTTAACCACCTCTTAGTACCACTTTCATACGAGTCAATATTGGTCCACATTTTTGCTCTAATCAACCATGTAAGTCACTTTAAACCATATTAGAGTAATTTTGCACCATATAAGACTCACTTTCAACCATATATTGGTACAATTAACATGTTAACATCATAAACATCCAATTTGAAATCCTTTAACCATCTCTTGGTACCACTTTCATACGTGTCAATTTTGGTCCACATTTTGGCTCTAATCTACTATGTAAGTCACTTTAAACCATATTAGAGTAATTTTTCACCTTATAAGACTCACTTTCAACCATATATTGGTACAATTAACATGTTAACATCATAAACATCCAATTTGACATCTTTTAACCACCTCTTAGTACCACTTTCGTACGAGTCAATATTGGTCCAGGTTTTGGCTCTAATCAACCATGTAAGTCACTTTACACAATATTAGAGTGATTTTGCACCCTATAAAAGTCACTTTGAACCATATACTGCTACAAATAACATGTTAACATCATTAACATCCAATTTGACATCTTTCAACCACCTCTTAGTACCCTTTCATACGAGTCAATAATGGTCCACATTTTGGATCTAATCAACCATGTAAGTCACTTTAAGCCATATTAGAGTAATTTCGCACCTTATAAGACTCATTTGCCACCATATATTGTTAGAATTAACATGTTAACATCATAATCATCCAATTTGACATCCTTTAACCATCTCTTGGTACCACTTTCATACGAGTCAATTTTGGTCCACATTTTGGCTTTAATCAACCATGTAAGTCACTTTAAACCATATTAGAGTTATTTTGCACCTTATAAGACTCATTTGCCACCATATATTGGTACAATTAACATGTTATCATCATAAATGTCGAATTTGAATTCCTTTAACCATCTCTTGGTACCACTTTAATACGAGTCAATATTGGTCCACATTTTGGCTCTAATCAACCATGTAAGTCACTTTAAACCATATTAGAGTAATTTTTCACCTTATAAAACTAACTTGCCACCATATATTGGTAGAATTAACATTTTAACATCATAAACATCCAATTTGACATCCTTTAACCACCTCTTAGTACCACTTTCATACGAGTCAATATTGACCCACATTTTTGCTCTAATCAATCCCACGTTAAACCATATTAGAGTAATTTTGCACCTTATAAGACTCATTTGCCACCATATATTGGTAGAATTAACATGTTAACATCATAAACATCCAATCTGATATCCTTTGACCATCTCTTGGTACCACTTTTATACGAGTCAATTTTGGTCCATATTTTGGCTCTAACCAACCATGTAAGTCAGTTTAAACCATATTAGAGTAATTTTGCACCATATAAGACTCACTTTCAACCATATATTGGTACAATTAACATGTTAACATCATAAACATCCAATTTGAAATCCTTTAACCATCTCTTGGTACCACTTTCATACGTGTCAATTTTGGTCCACATTTTGGCTCTAATCTACTATGTAAGTCACTTTAAACCATATTAGAGTAATTTTTCACCTTATAAGACTCACTTTCAACCATATCTTGGTACAATTAACATGTTAACATCATAAACATCCAATTTGACATCTTTTAACCACCTCTTAGTACCACTTTCGTACGAGTCAATATTGGTCCAGGTTTTGGCTCTAATCAACCATGTAAGTCACTTTACACAATATTAGAGTGATTTTGCACCCTATAAAAGTCACTTTGAACCATATACTGCTACAAATAACATGTTAACATCATTAACATCCAATTTGACATCTTTCAACCACCTCTTAGTACCCTTTCATACGAGTCAATAATGGTCCACATTTTGGATCTAATCAACCATGTAAGTCACTTTAAGCCATATTAGAGTAATTTCGCACCTTATAAGACTCATTTGCCACCATTTATTGGTAGAATTAACATGTTAACATCATAATCATCCAATTTGACATCCTTTAACCATCTCTTGGTACCACTTTCATACGAGTCAATTTTGGTCCACATTTTGGCTTTAATCAACCATGTAAGTCACTTTAAACCATATTAGAGTTATTTTGCACCTTATAAGACTCATTTGCCACCATATATTGGTACAATTAACATGTTATCATCATAAATGTCGAATTTGAATTCCTTTAACCATCTCTTGCTACCACTTTAATACGAGTCAATATTGGTCCACATTTTGGCTCTAATCAACCATGTAAGTCACTTTAAACCATATTAGAGTAATTTTTCACCTTATAAAACTAACTTGCCACCATATATTGGTAGAATTAACATTTTAACATCATAAACATCCAATTTGACATCCTTTAACCACCTCTTAGTACCACTTTCATACGAGTCAATATTGACCCACATTTTTGCTCTAATCAATCCCACGTTAAACCATATTAGAGTAATTTTGCACCTTATAAGACTCATTTGCCACCATATATTGGTAGAATTAACATGTTAACATCATAAACATCCAATCTGATATCCTTTGACCATCTCTTGGTACCACTTTTATACGAGTCAATTTTGGTCCATATTTTGGCTCTAACCAACCATGTAAGTCAGTTTAAACCATATTAGAGTAATTTTGCACCATATAAGACTCACTTTCAACCATATATTGGTACAATTAACATGTTAACATCATAAACATCCAATTTGACATCCTTTAACCATCTCTTGGTACCACTTTCATACGAGTCAATTTTGGTCCACATTTTGGCTCTAATCTACCATGTAAGTCACTTCAAACCATATTAGAGTAATTTTGCACCTTATAAGACTCAATTTCAACCATATTTTGGTACAATTAACATGTTAACATCATAAACATCCAATTTGACATCCTTTAACCACCTCTTAGTACCACTTTTATACGAGTCAATATTGGTCCACATTTTGGTTCTAATCAACCATGTAAGTCACTTTAAACCATATTAGAGTAATGTTTCACCTAATAAGACTAACTTGCCACTATATATTGGTAGAATTAACATGATAACATCATAAACATCCAATTTGACATCCTTTAACCACCTCTTAGTACCACTTTCATACGAGTCAATATTGGTCCACATTTTTGCTCTAATCAACCATGTAAGTCACTTTAAACCATATTAGAGTAATTTTGCACCATATAAGACTCACTTTCAACCATATATTGGTACAATTAACATGTTAACATCATAAACATCCAATTTGAAATCCTTTAACCATCTCTTGGTACCACTTTCATACGTGTCAATTTTGGTCCACATTTTGGCTCTAATCTACTATGTAAGTCACTTTAAACCATATTAGAGTAATTTTTCACCTTATAAGACTCACTTTCAACCATATATTGGTACAATTAACATGTTAACATCATAAACATCCAATTTGACATCTTTTAACCACCTCTTAGTACCACTTTCGTACGAGTCAATATTGGTCCAGGTTTTGGCTCTAATCAACCATGTAAGTCACTTTACACAATATTAGAGTGATTTTGCACCCTATAAAAGTCACTTTAAACCATATACTGCTACAAATAACATGTTAACATCATTAACATCCAATTTCATATCTTTCAACCACCTCTTAGTACCCTTTCATATGAGTCAATAATGGTCCACATTTTGGATCTAATCAACCATATAAGTCACTTTAAGCCATATTAGAGTAATTTTGCACCTTATAAGACTCATTTGGCACCATATATTGGTAGAATTAACATGTTAACATCATAATCATCCAATTTGACATCCTTTAACCATCTCTTGGTACCACTTTCATACGAGTCAATTTTGGTCCACATTTTGGCTTTAATCAACCATGTAAGTCACTTTAAACCATATTAGAGTTATTTTGCACCTTATAAGACTAATTTGCCACCATATATTGGTACAATTAACATGTTATCATCATAAATATCGAATTTGAAATCCTTTAACCATCTCTTGGTACCACTTTAATACGAGTCAATATTGGTCCACATTTTAGCTCTAATCTACCATGTAAGTCACTTTAAACCATATTAGAGTAATTTTTCACCTTATAAGACTCACTTTCAACCATATATTGGTAAAATTAACATGTTAACATCATAAACATCCAATTTGACATCCTTTAACTACCTCTGAGTACCACTTTCATACGAGTCAATATTGGTCCACATTTTGGCTCTAATTAACCATGTAAGTCACTTTAAGCCATATTAGAGTAATTTTGCACCGTATAAGACTCACTTGCCACCATATATTGGTAGAATTAACATGTTAACATCATAAACATCCAATTTGACATCCTTTAACCATCTCTTGGTACCACTTTAATACGAGTCAATATTGGTCCACATTTTGGCTCTAATCAACCATGTAAGTCACTTTAAACCATATTAGAGTAATTTTTCACCTTATAAAACTAACTTGCCACCATATATTGGTAGAATTAACATTTTAACATCATAAACATCCAATTTGACATCCTTTAACCACCTCTTAGTACCACTTTCATACGAGTCAATATTGGTCCACATTTTGGCTCTAATCTACCATGTAAGTCACCTTAAACCATATTAGAGTAATTTTGCACCTTATAAAACTCACTTGCCACCATATATTGCTAGAATTAACATGTAAACATCATAAACATCCAATTTGATATCCTTTAACCATCTTTTGGTACCACTTTCATACGAGTCAATTTTGGTCCACATTTTGGCTTTAATCAACCATGCAAGTCACTTTAAACCATATTAGAGTTATTTTGCACCTTATAAGACTAATTTGCCACCATATATTGGTACAATTAACATGTTATCATCATAAATATCGAATTTGAAATCCTTTAACCATCTCTTGGTACCACTTTAATACGAGTCAATATTGGTCCACATTTTGGCTCTAATCTACCATGTAAGTCACTTTAAACCATATTAGAGTAATTTTTCACCTTATATGTAACACCCCCAGATCCGGGGTCGGGGATCCGGGTCGTCACGGTCTTTCTTTCCACAATATCACTTCACTTAATTAATAATAAATAACCTTATGCTGTGACCCCACACTAACACACACCACAACCCGTTATAGTCTCAGAGATGAAATTTAAATAAGTACAAGTCTTTGAATCCACAATTTAAAAGTTATTACAACCCAAAATGATTACTTGATAAATTTACAGTTAATTGCCATTATCTGCCACAAGTTATAATTATACATAATTGATTCTCAAAAGTAGATGGTCTGATCTACAATAGATCTACCTCTGCAGCTATAGTAGCTACAACATCAACGGGAAGACGCGGGACGCTTCCCACGCGCTTGCGCTGGGTCTGCTGGAGTCTGGCCATCTTTCCTAACTGTTGTTGTGTGATGAAAGAAGAAAGCAAGGGTGAGCAGCAAGCCCACCAAAATAATATGTATAATGATTTACAATATATGAGCCTACTCATAATACTCATGAAAGTCTTGGTCAAAAGAAATGAACCAAGTTGATATCTTAATGCGATGAAGTCGGAAAATATTCAGTATATATATCTATATACATATATACCTTTCAAAATATTGGAAGTCCTCTTCCATGCATAATATACACAAAGTCCCAGTGTATAACTGTATATAAAAAAATATCGTTGCAAGGTGATCTCATATATCTAACCTTGTCTCAACGTTTTTCTGAAAATCTTAGTCATTCATAAGACAATTATTAATTAGATATAAGTTTAAAAGATGAAGTTACCAAATACTCCAATATACTTATATCTTTTCCAAATACTACTTGAACTACCACCGTTCAAGTTATAATTAATTTCAAAAGTTCATCACACTGATGAGACTACAAGATAAGACTTGAATATATTCAATCTTTGAAATATTTTGAAGAAAATGAAGTTATGAGATACTTTATTTAGTCCCGATATATATATATATCCACATATATATATCTCTAAAACATTTCCTGGAACCTCTGTTATGTAAAGTATGAACAGAGTTGCAATATCCAATGAATTTGGAAGGAAAAGAAAACCTTTGGCATAAACCAGATATCTTGCTGATCAGGCAAAGATACCCATAAGTAACCTTTTCTACTAGTAGATGGACGAATTCCCCACTGGTCATCACCCTGGTCATAATTAAGACCTTATGCTGGACTGCCACTCAGCCACTTATGCATTTGATGGACTCCCACTGAGCCACTTACACTATCATGGACGCCCACTGAGCCCATGTTGCTTATGCCGACTCAATAGATGGACTTACTTCCCGAACGATGGGCAAGTAATCAAGATGTTTTCTCAAAACAGCAACCTCGTTGCGAATGTAAAATACACCACTGAGCCGGATCCCTCAAGTTTTGAACGAGTATTTAAATCCCCTTTAAAAGGAAGATCTTAAATATAAAAATGAGTTTTGGGATCCGCTCTAACTTTTAAAAATCATTTTGAAGACTCGAAAACACTTTATAGAGTGTTTGGAGTAAAGCTGATTTAATGAAGTAAATCAGTCCCCAGAATATTTAGAAAATGACTGAATATTATTAATTAAATAATATTCCCATAAAGAATAATCTTTATAAAAATAATTGAAGTAGAAGTATTAAAACTTATACTTGAAACGAGTATTAAATAACCAAAGATATACTTATATAAAAGTATTATCTTTATTTGAATAATCGAAAATAAGTTTGATTATTTACACCTTATTCTTTAATAAAATAAAGAATATACCTCAGCAAATAATCGGAGTCATAGATCCTCACATGAATATTCAAATAATATTCATTAAATAATATAAAAGAGTCATAAGCCCTCGAATGAATATTCAAATAATATTCAGATAATAAATAAAAGGAGTCATACGCCTTCGAATAATATTCAAAATAATATTCATTAATAAAGTAAAAGGAGTCATAAGTCCTCGAATGAATATTCAAAATAATATTCAATAATAAAATAAAGTTAAAGTTATCGAATAAACCTTATTCGATTAATAGTTTTAAAAACTATAACCATATATATATATATAAATAAATATATATATATATATAATATACTCGGGAACATCGACTCCCGGTTTAGAAATATGTTTACCTTTTATCCCCTATACTAAGGGTATACGCAACTACTTGCTTATTTCTAGCATAGGTATTATGCAACTATAAGCATTGAAATCAACAGATAGATAACCAGATTACGAAACAGACATGCATATATACCATATTAGCATGCTCCAATATATCGCAAAATTTGCTAATAACAATCATGCAATATCACAAGATAATGCATATACATATATTTACATCACAGCAACAGTATAACGGGTAGAAAACTTGCCTGAGCGACTGGGGGTTACGAATGGCTCGGGACGAGTCTGGTAACCTATAAGCAACAAGTAAGTTGGAATTAAACCAAAGTCACTTGTAAATCTATATTTTAACTAACTTAGACTCTAACGCTCGTTTTGCGCTCACTGATTCGCTTAAGTCACTCGGGTACCCTCGGCTCCACCATTTTTTATTAATTTAACCTTTACGAGTTTTAAGGCGATTCCTTCGCGAGTGTCTTACCAACTGCCTAACACACTTACCATAAATGTTTCATACATTAATTAACCCTTTTGGGTCTTTAACCTATGTTTCAAAGTAAGGCGAGGGAAAAAGTTTCGTTCGCGAAACGCCGTTACTTGAAACGGTCGTTTCTCCTAAACCGTGCATCGGAATCGAATGAACTACATATCAAAACGAAGCTCGTAACATGAGCTATCTAAACATGGCAGTGGTAATAATCTAGCAGGGGGTTCTCGGGTCCTAATGTTATGCACAAAAACAGTCTAAAGAAAATCGGACGTTACGACGGCTATGTTTACGCGATTTCCCAAATTCAAACCATTCAAAAACCATCACAATTCAACCTCAAATCAATCATACAACCAACATCCATCCAAACCACATCATAACAGCCCCAACCAATTCAAGTTTAACATTCATATTTATGCCTAAGCTTAACTTTAACCATACTTAAGTTCTTTTAATCAAAACAACAACATTTACTAATCCAACAACATCCCAAAACTCACTAATCTCTACATACACAACCATCAAGCCTCTCATGAACTAAAATACTCATATTATGCTCTTAACATTCAATAACAAAGCTTGGTTAAGAGATTATACCTTCCTTGAAGCTTTTTAACACAACACAAGAGCTTTGAATGCCTAAAGAACCTTGATCCTTGCTTGTATAACCTTAATCTTTCATAAAAATTCAAGAAAACTAAAGTTATTTCTTGAAGGTTACTATTCACCATCTTCTTCCTTGATTTATAGAAAAAGATTGGCTTGGAATTAGAAGCTTAAACTTATAGGAAGTATGTAACTATCCATGGGGAAGCTTAGATAATTACCTTGCTAAATAGTAAGTGGTGGAGCTTGGATCTTCAAATTTTAAGAAATGGGCCGAGAGCTAGCTTGGGAAGAAAGATATTTTTGTGTTTTGTTTGATGAAAATGAAATGATTTTCTTGGTTGGTTGATTTTTGTGTTGTTTTTGGTTAATGACTTAATTAACCTTTTATTTGTGTGGTTATAAACCAACCACACCTCCTCCTTCCCTATGTCATGCTTGTGTCACCTTGCACATGTCATTATGCTCCCACTTGTCCACACCTTGTGGTTTGATGATGTCACAATCCCTGGCTTCTTGTACAAGCTTGTCTCTTGGTCACTTATTTGTTTTACGGTTCGCTTATCTTTCGTTCTCGTTTATCGTTTGAGGGATCATACCCGGGATCTTATTACTTAGGTTCCCTTAACCTTTCTCAATATATTATATTCCTTTTATGATCCTCTCCTATAATCCTTTAATTTCAATCCTTTTTATCCTGTTACCTTATACTCGATTCTCTCCGTATCTTGTGGATTTCCGGGAAAAATCAAAATGTTCGGAATTGGATTCTGACGATCTTTACATACACTTATATACCACATAGAGTACTAATAATATCCCATAAGATCAATAACAGAACCCCTACATAGCGTGGCATGAAAAGTTTTCTCGTTCAGCAAAAACACTATTCATAAGGGTTTCAAAATTTCTCAAAAATTGGGGTTATTACAGTCTCCCCTCCTTAAAAGGATTCCGTCCCGGAATCAGATAGAAAATGAATTGGGATACTTTCTTAGCATTACACTTTCTAACTCTCAAATAAATTTTCCCACATTGTGGTTCTTCCATCAAACTCTGAATAGTTTGATAACCCTTCTCCTAAGCACTTGTTCCCTTTTCACTCTACAACCCTTCCTGGTTGCTCCATATAGGTTACGTCGGGTTGCATATCTATGCGCTCATATGCCCCTATTTATCTGGCATCTGAATTACACTTCCTTAACACTGATACGTGAGACATGTTACGACCTGCTACATGTTCGGGGTTAGGGCTAGCTCCTATGCTATCTTCCCAAAACGTCTTAATATATCCAAGGGTCCAACAATTGGTGGACTTAGCTTTCCTTTCTTTCCGAATCTCATTAATTCTTTTCAAGGGAATACTTTTAACAATACAAGGTTGCCTCCTTCCTATTCTTTGTCCTTTCGTATCAAATCGACATACTTCTTATGTCCTTCCTGGCTACTACCAGTCGTCCTCTGATTAGATCTATTATATCCCTGGTCCTTTGGACTACTGCGGGTCCGAGCATCTTGCGCTCTACAACTTCATCCTAACATAAGGGAGATCGACATTGTCTTCCCTCAAGGATCTCATAAGGCGATACCTCAATACTGACATATGATCTATTGTCGTAAGATAACTTAATCCGCGTTAAGTGATCATTCCAAATTCTTTCAAGTCTATTACACAGACTCTCGTCATAGCTTCTAATCATTATAGCTTTTGCTTCTCACTACCCATCCTTTTTCCCAGTTCGTAGTCGCTACTACCTTCCGTTCCAAATATTATACTAGTTATACTTTTGCTCGCTAGCGTTCTATAACTATTTAATAACCACGTCAACCTTAGTATCACGAATGTGTTTCCATTCCGCATACTACCACCACTTTATTACTCCTTTTTCAGTTATTTCTATTCTCCAAAGTTTGATTAATCATATAGAAGTAAAGGAATTTGTTGAGAGATCACTATGATCATGAACACTTGTTATATCACATAGTTAGTACAGAAGGTGGCCAGCCTTTAGTACTTGACAAGCAATTAAACAACATGTGGTATCCTACTAGGCTTCTATCACAAAGATAGATAGTCATTCGGCAATACCTCCCCTTCTGGAAGGGTTGTTCTTCTCAGCTTACATGAAATGAAAAGAAGAGAAAAGAACGAACTGAAGAGAATTGTATATATGAAAAAAATATACTGCCACAAAATATCTGGCTTGGAACCTACCTCTGAACTATAGAGGTTTGTCATAGGAGAACAAAACATATACGTATTTATATCAACATCAAGTATTATAGCATCGCATTTCACGTGCCTAAATATTTTCGCTATCCCGTCCATCATTCTATGGACCCATGCTCTTCCTCGAGCTTATACACAATTACCTTTGAAACTCCCTCGACATCGAAAATCGAATCTGGGATCTGATTCTAGACATCATCGTTACTTGAATTCTATGCTTGCACCGCAACCTTCCTCGTATAATAATACGACTCTCACGGTTATAATCAGCTCAATACTCGCAGAATCATTGCTGCCTTACTATGGTCCACCACTGACCTACTGTCGTCATTCATTTTCCATGAAGTCTTAATAGCTAACCATACGGAGTCCATACATGTCGTATCAAATCCTTCTAAGGAGTTAACATAACCACCAATCACAATTCATGAAGAACACTCCAAACTCTGACGTACTTTCATGACATGAAGTAGATAAAATTGCAGAAGAGTTTCAATCAAAGCAACGATAGCAGGTTAATACCATTCTTAATCATATGCCTTAAATAGAAGACTTAACTCAAAGGTTCGTCTAGTCCTTTTTGAACTATGGTCCTGGCTTATCTCAAGATAGTATCTTCTGAGATAGATAGCCCGCTCATGGCGATTACACGAATTAAACCTTTACTAACTACTATTACGGTTGGGTATTGCACAGTCATCAGAAGGAATGTCAATCTTCCAACCCATAATACAACCTTCACAGTTTTAACCATCATCACTGTATTCCTCTGGCACAAGTGCCTATAATTATCCACTTACCTTTAAAGTGTCGGCCACCCCTTTGGCCTTTCCTGATAGTAAAATTTCCTTACAGTCAATGTCTTTTTAACCACCTCCAAATAAATTTTCTACCTTATTTCCGATCACTGCTTGAGTGAAGATGTTTTCCTTAAAATCTGATGAGTAAAAAAAAATCACCATTTTTCCATAAGTTATTGCCTCAGTCTTTAGAGGTTAATCACTGTCACGACTGACTCTCAATCATACTTAGAACATCCTTTTATCTTAAGTCCTAATTGCCCTGAATAATTTCGACCTTTACTGGTTCGATCCATACTTTCTCGTGGTTTAACACGTACCCCCCTTGGCATCATTATAATTACGTCATATTTCCTTTATCAACATTTTTATTCTTGAGAATTTTGAATATTACCTTTCTCCTTGTAAACCTCTAAGGTTATCCTTCAATCGTTCTTCCTGTATTCCCTAGATACAGGGCATATCAAAATACCATTTACTAATACCAGAATCATAGTCTATATACTTCTGAAAAAAATTTCTCCATTGATCCTTAAAGGTTGTTACTACCTTAACCCTTTCCAATTCATACTTATCAAAACTCATACTATCCCTATTAAGGGTGAAATGCCAACCTTTATGCATTCCCCTAGGATTCATTTTAAGTTACCGATGTTCTATCCTTAATTCCACCTTTAAAAGGTACCTGCATCCTTCCATGGATAAATAAAGTCATATATCCCTGATATGGGTATCTTATTCAATCATTCCCACCTCGATAGTAAATGCCTAATTTCACAATAACATCTGTATACAAAATGAGGTTAATCAAAATGGCCTCCAAAAGATAACAACGGTTATCCGCTTTTCTTGCCTAATCTGGTAACGATAACATGGATGTTCTGGAAGATATTGGTCGTGTTCAACGTGAACTTCTTCTTAATAATTCCTTATTTACTTTTGTTGTTTATCTCAACAGTCACCTCAATGTTGGGATATCTTTCATATCTGGCGTCTCCCTTTCTGGGTATCAAGCCACCGGTCTTACACTTCACATTCTTGAAGGTCACTTCCTTCATCCCATTTTCCTAATTTCTTACTTCCTTGTCTCCTCAGTCTATCCGCGTCTCATATTTAACCTTCGAACTATCTCAAGTTTTCCTCAAATCCTCCCAACTTACAGGGGATAAAATATATGTATCTCTTATGCCTTCACCCAGCAATTTTAACTCATGGTGAATCACCCTCATCCTGATGATTACATACTTTTTCTATTTCTATTGCTACGAGTCTTTAGGGTTTCCTCATACCCAATTCCTTTATCATTCCTCAAACTCTATTGCCTCTATATTCCTTTCCACTTCAATTCCTTTTTATTTTCCTTTCTCTTATCATTATTTCATGAACCAACACAACATAAGCATTGATTTCAAATATCCCGTCATTCTGGATTTGTGTCCTCAGAACGAATCTTGATAACTTTTACAACTTAGATTCATAATTCATCATACTCGTCCGCCTTTGTTCTGGCTCTAAAGCTTTTACACTATCTCCTTATCTTTGGGGAATTACTTTCCCGAAACAATTGACTGAACTTAAATCAGTTTATTCTAACCTCTGGCTCCGTGCCTTTCTTGGTCTTTCACCAATGGGTGGTCTCTCTCTTAGGAGGGTAAGTGACAAAAACAGTCTTTTGTGGTTCGTCAATCATTTAGAATCTCAAATGATTCCTCTATTTCCTTTAGCCAGGCTCTTGCCTCGACTAGGTCAACCTGTTCCCTGGGAACTCTGAGAGCTTAGAGACTTAAAGGTCCTGAAAGAATTTCCTATCGCATTGTTTCCTCAAGGTGGTGGTTGGGGATGATAGTCTAAGTTCTGTCTAGACAGGTCCATGAATTTCCGTATAGGAGTACCGTCTCGGGTCTCCTTTCCTTACTCGACTTTCTGTTTCCTTAGTATGAAATGTTTCATCCTACTCCCCATAATTGGGGTCATCTTTTAATTTAAAATCCTTATTTTCCACTCCATTATGTCATGGGTTCCTTCTATCTTGATGGTGACCTCCCTGACTATCACGTTCAGGGTTTACTCTAAATCTTATTCCTCAAACTATGGCTCTCATCTAAGTTCTCATCCTTACGCTCTTGAACTTTCGGAACCCAAATTCTATAGGAATACCTCATTATTCCCTTATCATCTTTCTCGATATTAATCTTTTATCTAATTGTTGGCTCCCTGCCTTCATTCATAACTTTTTCTGGCACAATATGATCTTTTCCAATAATTCGGGCTGTATTGCAATCTCAAACAGCTTTTCGGTACCGGCTCCGGTTACCTCCACAACTATTTCCATTTTCTCAAAATCTCTTATAAACTCTCCAAAAGACATCATCATCTTGAGTCTCTCCTTTTTACTAAGGGCGTCAGCCACCACATTGGCTTTCCCCGAATGATAAAGAATCTCCCAATCATTATTCTTGATTAGCTCTAACTGCCTCCTCTGGCATATGTTGAGCTCTTTCTACGTGAAAATGTACTAGAGCACTTATGGCTTAGGTAATTCTCACACTTCTCTCCATACAAGTAGTGCCTCCAATCTTTAGGGTAAAACTATTGCCACGAGCCTAAGCTCATGGGCGGGGATATCGAATTTCATATTACCTTAATTGTCTTGACATGTACGCGATTACCTTACCGTGCTGCATAAGCACGCACCCTAAGCCCTTGTGCGAAGCGTCACTACACTTCACAAAATCTCATTTTCCATCCGGCAACGCCAACATAGGGAACGTCACCAACCTTTGCTTCAGTTCTTAAAAGCTGTTCTCGCATTTCTCTGTCCATTCGAACTTCCCAGTCTTACGAGTAAGCCGCGTTAAAGGGGCTACTATCTTTACAAACTTGAACGAACCTCCGGTAGTGACCGGCCAATCCTACCTCTGGTAGTTGACCTAACCATGGTCATCAATTCATCAGTGGTCCTTTATCCAATTTTGTCAGGATCCTCCATGGGATCCTCCTTAACAACTATCCCTTCTAGGACAACATCCTCAACCGCTACATCCTCAATATCAACATCATCCGGTCCTGCATTAGGACACTCTATCGGATCCACAATCCGATCTCCAATTAGTAATAAAACATCATCGCGCTGTTGCTCCTCAACCTCAGGGTTCGGAGTCCCGCTACCATATACGATAACGAACTACGCTCCTATCACGATATTTATAAGGGTTCCCATAAGGGTTTTAACTGTCAGTACTACGTTAGGTAGTCCGACTATGAACTTGGCAAGAGTTCTTATTATCTTAGTGAACTTATTATCTTAACGTCCCATCATCTCTGAGGTTTATAACGCTTAGCTCTGATACCATTTCTGTAACACCCCCAGATCCGGGGTCGGGGATCCGGGTCGTCACGGTCTTTCTTTCCACAATATCACTTCACTTAATTAATAATAAATAACCTTATGCTGTGACCCCACACTAACACACACCACAACCCGTTATAGTCTCAGAGATGAAATTTAAATAAGTACAAGTCTTTGAATCCACAATTTAAAAGTTATTACAACCCAAAATGATTACTTGATAAATTTACAGTTAATTGCCATTATCTGCCACAAGTTATAATTATACATAATTGATTCTCAAAAGTAGATGGTCTGATCTACAATAGATCTACCTCTGCAGCTATAGCAGCTACAACATCAACGGGAAGACGCGGGACGCTTCCCACGCGCTTGCGCTGGGTCTGCTGGAGTCTGGCCATCTTTCCTAACTGTTGTTGTGTGATGAAAGAAGAAAGCAAGGGTGAGCAGCAAGCCCACCAAAATAATATGTATAATGATTTACAATATATGAGCCTACTCATAATACTCATGAAAGTCTTGGTCAAAAGAAATGAACCAAGTTGATATCTTAATGCGATGAAGTCGGAAAATATTCAGTATATATATCTATATACATATATACCTTTCAAAATATTGGAAGTCCTCTTCCATGCATAATATACACAAAGTCCCAGTGTATAACTGTATATAAAAAAATATCGTTGCAAGGTGATCTCATATATCTAACCTTGTCTCAACGTTTTTCAGAAAATCTTAGTCATTCATAAGACAATTATTAATTAGATATAAGTTTAAAAGATGAAGTTACCAAATACTCCAATATACTTATATATTTTCCAAATACTACTTGAACTACCACCGTTCAAGTTATAATTAATTTCAAAAATTCATCACACTGATGAGACTACAAGATAAGACTTGAATATATTCAATCTTTAAAATATTTTGAAGAAAATGAAGTTATGAGATACTTTATTTAGTCCCGATATATATATATATCCACATATATATATCTCTAAAACATTTCCTGGAACCTCTGTTATGTAAAGTATGAACAGAGTTGCAATATCCAATGAATTTGGAAGGAAAAGAAAACCTTTGGCATAAACCAGATATCTTGCTGATCAGGCAAAGATACCCATAAGTAACCTTTTCTACTAGTAGATGGACGAATTCCCCACTGGTCATCACCCTGGTCATAATTAAGACCTTATGCTGGACTGCCACTCAGCCACTTATGCATTTGATGGACTCCCACTGAGCCACTTACACTATCATGGACGCCCACTGAGCCCATGTTGCTTATGCCGACTCAATAGATGGACTTACTTCCCGAACGATGGGCAAGTAATCAAGATGTTTTCTCAAAACAGCAACCTCGTTGCGAATGTAAAATACACCACTGAGCCGGATCCCTCAAGTTTTGAACGAGTATTTAAATCCCCTTTAAAAGGAAGATCTTAAATATAAAAATGAGTTTTGGGATCCGCTCTAACTTTTTAAAAATCATTTTGAAGACTCGAAAACACTTTATAGAGTGTTTGGAGTAAAGCTGATTTAATGAAGTAAATCAGTCCCCAGAATATTTAGAAAATGACTGAATATTATTAATTAAATAATATTCCCATAAAGAATAATCTTTATAAAAATAATTGAAGTAGAAGTATTAAAACTTATACTTGAAACGAGTATTAAATAACCAAAGATATACTTATATAAAAGTATTATCTTTATTTGAATAATCGAAAATAAGTTTGATTATTTACACCTTATTCTTTAATAAAATAAAGAATATACCTCAGCAAATAATCGGAGTCATAGATCCTCACATGAATATTCAAATAATATTCATTAAATAATATAAAAGAGTCATAAGCCCTCGAATGAATATTCAAATAATATTCAGATAGTAAATAAAAGGAGTCATACGCCTTCGAATAATATTCAAAATAATATTCATTAATAAAGTAAAAGGAGTCATAAGTCCTCGAATGAATATTCAAAATAATATTCAATAATAAAATAAAGTTAAAGTTATCGAATAAACCTTATTCGATTAATAGTTTTAAAAACTATAACCATATATATATATATAAATAAATATATATATATATAATATACTCGGGAACATCGACTCCCGGTTTAGAAATATGTTTACCTTTTATCCCCTATACTAAGGGTATACGCAACTACTTGCTTATTTCTAGCATAGGTATTATGCAACTATAAGCATTGAAATCAACAGATAGATAACCAGATTACGAAACAGACATGCATATATACCATATTAGCATGCTCCAATATATCGCAAAATTTGCTAATAACAATCATGCAATATCACAAGATAATGCATATACATATATTTACATCACAGCAACAGTATAACGGGTAGAAAACTTGCCTGAGCGACTGGGGGTTACGAATGGCTCGGGACGAGTCTGGTAACCTATAAGCAACAAGTAAGTTGGAATTAAACCAAAGTCACTTGTAAATCTATATTTTAACTAACTTAGACTCTAACGCTCGTTTTGCGCTCACTGATTCGCTTAAGTCACTCGGGTACCCTCGGCTCCACCATTTTTTAATAATTTAACCTTTACGAGTTTTAAGGCGATTCCTTCGCGAGTGTCTTACCAACTGCCTAACACACTTACCATAAATGTTTCATACATTAATTAACCCTTTTGGGTCTTTAACCTATGTTTCAAAGTAAGGCGAGGGAAAAAGTTTCGTTCGCGAAACGCCGTTACTTGAAACGGTCGTTTCTCCTAAACCGTGCATCGGAATCGAATGAACTACATATCAAAACGAAGCTCGTAACATGAGCTATCTAAACATGGCAGTGGTCATAATCTAGCAGGGGGTTCTCGGGTCCTAATGTTATGCACAAAAACAGTCTAAAGAAAATCGGACGTTACGACGGCTATGTTTACGCGATTTCCCAAATTCAAACCATTCAAAAACCATCACAATTCAACCTCAAATCAATCATACAACCAACATCCATCCAAACCACATCATAACAGCCCCAACCAATTCAAGTTTAACATTCATACTTATGCCTAAGCGTAACTTTAACCATACTTAAGTTCTTTTAATCAAAACAACAACATTTACTAATCCAACAACATCCCAAAACTCACTAATCTCTACATACACAACCATCAAGCCTCTCATGAACTAAAATACTCATATTATGCTCTTAACATTCAATAAAAAAGCTTGGTTAAGAGATTATACCTTCCTTGAAGCTTTTTAACACAACACAAGAGCTTTGAATGCCTAAAGAACCTTGATCCTTGCTTGTATAACCTTAATCTTTCATAAAAATTCAAGAAAACTAAAGTTATTTCTTGAAGGTTACTATTCACCATCTTCTTCCTTGATTTATAGAAAAAGATTGGCTTGGAATTAGAAGCTTAAACTTATAGGAAGTATGTAACTATCCATGGGGAAGCTTAGATAATTACCTTGCTAAATAGTAAGTGGTGGAGCTTGGATCTTCAAATTTTAAGAAATGGGCCGAGAGCTAGCTTGGGAAGAAAGATATTTTTGTGTTTTATTTGATGAAAATGAATTGATTTGCTTGGTTGGTTGATTTTTGTGTTGTTTTTGGTTAATGACTTAATTAACCTTTTATTTGTGTGGTTATAAACCAACCACACCTCCTCCTTCCCTATGTCATGCTTGTGTCACCTTGCACATGTCATTATGCTCCCACTTGTCCACACCTTGTGGTTTGATGATGTCACAATCCCTGGCTTCTTGTACAAGCTTGTCTCTTGGTCACTTATTTGTTTTACGGTTCGCTTATCTTTCGTTCTCGTTTATCGTTTGAGGGATCATACCCGGGATCTTATTACTTAGGTTCCCTTAACCTTTCTCAATATATTATATTCCTTTTATGATCCTCTCCTATAATCCTTTAATTTCAATCCTTTTTATCCTGTTACCTTATACTCGATTCTCTCCGTATCTTGTGGATTTCCGGGAAAAATCAAAATGTTCGGAATTGGATTCTGACGATCTTTACATACACTTATATACCACATAGAGTATTAATAATATCCCATAAGATCAATAACAGAACCCCTACATAGCGTGGCATGAAAAGTTTTCTCGTTCAGCAAAAACACTATTTATAAGGGTTTCAAAATTTCTCAAAAATTGGGGTTATTACATTATAAGACTCACTTTCAACCATATATTGGTAAAATTAACATGTTAACATCATAAACATCCAATTTGACATTCTTTAACCACCTCTGAGTACCACTTTCATACGAGTCAATATTGGTCCACATTTTGGCTCTAATCAACCATGTAAGTCACTTTAAGCCATATTAGAGTAATTTTGCACCGTATAAGACTCACTTGCCACCATATGTTGGTAGAATTATCATGTTAACATCATAAACATCCAATTTGATATCCTTTAACCATCTCTTGGTACCACTTTAATACGAGTCAATATTGGTCCACATTTTGGCTCTAATCAATCATGTAAGTCACGTTAAACCATATTAGAGTAATTTTGCACCTTATAAGACTCATTTGCCACCATCTATTGGTAGAATTAACATGTTAACATCATAAACATCCAATCTGATATACTTTAACGATCTCTTGGTACCACTTTTATACGAGTCAATTTTGGTCCATATTTTGGCTTTAATCAACCATGTAAGTCACTTTAAACCATATTAGAGTAATTTTGCACCATATAAGACTCACTTTCATCCATATATTGGTACAATTAACATGTTAACATCATAAACATCCAATTTGACATCCTTTAACCATCTCTTGGTACCACTTTCATACGAGTCAATTTTGGTCCACATTTTGGCTCTAATCTACCATGTAAGTCACTTCAAACCATATTAGAGTAATTTTGCACCTTATAAGACTCACTTTTAACCATATTTTGGTACAATTAACATGTTAACATCATAAACATCCAATTTGACATCCTTTAACCACCTCTTAGTACCACTTTCATACGAGTCAATATTGGTCCACATTTTGGCTCTAATCAACCATATAGGTCACTTTAAACCATATTAGAGTAATGTTTCACCTAATAAGACTAACTTGACACCATATATTGGTAGAATTAACATGATAACATCATAAATATCCAATTTGACATCTTTTAACCACCTCTTAGTACCACTATCATACGAGTCAATATTGGTCCACATTTTTGCTCTAATCAACCATGTAAGACACTTTAAACCATACTAGAGTAATTTTGCACCTTATAAGACTCATTTGCCATCATATATTGGTAGAATTAACATGTCAACATCATAAACATCCAATTTGATATCCTTTAACCATCTCTTGGTACCACTTTCATACGAGTCAATTTTGGTCCATATTTTGGCTCTAATCAACCATGTAAGTCACTTTAAACACTATTAGAGTAATTTTGCACCATATAAGACTCACTTTCAACCATATATTGGTACAATTAACATGTTAACATCATAAACATCCAATTTGAAATCCTTTAACAATCTCTTGGTACCACTTTCATACGAGTCAATTTTGGTCCACATTTTGGCTCTAATCTACTATGTAAGTCACTTTAAACCATATTAGAGTAATTTTTCACCTTATAAAACTAACTTGCCACCATATATTGGTAGAATTAACATTTTAACATCATAAACATCCAATTTGACATCCTTTAACCACCTCTTAGTACCACTTTCATACGAGTAAATATTGACCCATATTTTTGCTCTAATCAATCATGTAAGTCACATTAAACCATATTAGAGTAATTTTGCACCTTATAAGACTCATTTGCCACCATATATTGGTAGAATTAACATGATAACATCATAAACATCCAATTTGACATCCTTTAACCACCTCTTAGTACCACTTTCATACGAGTCAATATTGGTCCACATTTCTGCTCTAATCAACCATGTAAGTCACTGTCACTTTAAACCATACTAGAGTAATTTTGCACCTTATAAGACTCATTTGCCACCATATATTGGTAGAATTAACATGTTAACATCATAAACATCCAATTTGATATCCTTTAACCATCTCTTGGTACCACTTTCATACGAGTCAATTTTGGTCCGTATTTTTGCTCTAATCAACCATGTAAGTCACCTTAAACCATATTAGAGTAATTTTGCACCATATAAAACTCACTTTCAACCATATACTGGTACAATTAACATGTTAACATCATAAACATCCAATTTGAAATCCTTTAACCATCTCTTGGTACCACTTTCATACGAGTCAATTTTGGTCCATATTTTGGCTCTGATCTACTATGTAAGTCACTTTAAACCATATTAGAGTAATTTTTCACCTTATAAAACTAACTTGCCACCATATATTGGTAGAATTAACATTTTAACATCATAAACATCCAATTTGACATCCTTTAACCACCTCTTAGTACCACTTTCATACGAGTCAATATTGGTCCACATTTTTGCTCTAATCAACCATGTAAGTCACTTTAAACCATACTAGAGTAATTTTGCACCTTATAAGACTCATTTGCCACCATATATTGGTACAATTAACATGTTAACATCATAAACATCCAATTTAAAATCCTTTAAACATCTCTTGGTACCACTTTCATACGATTCAATTTTGGTCCACATTTTGGCTCTAATCTACTATGTAAGTCACTTTAAACCATATTAGAGTAATTTTGCACCTTATAAGACTCACGTTTGACCATATTTTGGTACAATTAACATGTTAACATCATACACATCCAATGTGACATCTTTTAACCACCTCTTAGTACCACTTTCGTACGAGTCAATATTGTCCACGTTTTGGCTCTAATAAACCATGTAAGTCACTTTACACAATATTAGAGTGATTTTGCACCCTATAAGAGTCACTTTGAACCATATACTGGTACAAATAACATGTTAACATCATTAACATCCAATTTGACATCTTTCAACCACCTCTTAGTACCCTTTCATACGAGTCAATAATGGTCCACATTTTGGATCTAATCAACCATGTAAGTCCCTTTAAGCCATATTAGAGTAATTTTGCACCTTATAAGACTCATTTGCCACCATATATTGGTAGAATTAACATGTTAACATCATAATCATCCAATTTGACATCCTTTAACCATCTCTTGGTACCACTTTCATACGAGTCAATTTTGGTCCACATTTTGCTCTAATCAACTATATAAGTCACTTTAAACTATATTAGAGTTATTTTGCACCTTATAAGACTCATTTGCCACCATATATTGGTACAATTAACATGTTATCATCATAAATATCGAATTTGAAATCCTTTAACCATCTCTTGGTACCACTTTAATACGAGTCAATATTGGTCCACATTTTGGCTCTAATCTACCATGTAAGTCACTTTAAACCATATTAGAGTAATTTTTCACCTTATAAGACTCACTTTCAACCATATATTGGTAAAATTAACATGTTAACATCATAAACATCCAATTGACATCCTTTAACCACCTCTGAGTACCACTTTCATACGAGTCAATATTGGTCTACATTTTGGCTCTAATCAACCATATAAGTCACTTTAAGCTATAATAGAGTAATTTTGCACCGTATAAGACTCACTTGCCACTATATATTGGTAGAATTAACATGTTAACATCATAAACATCCAATTTGACATCCTTTAACCATCTCTTGGTACCACTTTAATACGAGTCAATATTGGTCCACATTTTGGCTCTAATCAACCATGTAAGTCACTTTAAACCATATTAGAGTAATTTTTCACCTTATAAAACTAACTTGGCACCATATATTGGTAGAATTAACATTTTAACATCATAAACATCCAATTTGACATCCTTTAACCACCTCTTAGTACAACTTTCATACGAGTCAATATTGGCCCACATTTTTGCTCTAATCAATCATGTAAGTCACGTTAAACCATATTAGAGTAATTTTGCACCTTATAAGACTCATTTGCCACCATATATTGGTAGAATTAACATGTTAACATCATAAACATCCAATCTGATATCCTTTAACAATCTCTTGGTACCACTTTTATACGAGTCAATTTTGGTCCATATTTTGGCTATAATCAACCATGTAAGTCACTTTAAACCATATTAGAGTAATTTTGCACCATATAAGACTCACTTTCAACCATATATTGGTACAATTAACATGTTAACATCATAAACATCAAATTTGACATCCTTTAACCATCTCTTGGTACCACTTTCATACGAGTCAATTTTGGTCCACATTTTGGCTCTAATCTACCATGTAAGTCACTTCAAACCATATTAGAGTAATTTTGCACCTTATAAGACTCACTTTCAACCATATTTTGGTACAATTAACATGTTAACATCATAAACATCCAATTTGACATCCTTTAACCACCTCTTAGTACCACTTTCATACGAGTCAATATTGGTCCACATTTTGGCTCTAATCAACCATGTAAGTCACTTTAAACCATATTAGAGTAATGTTTCACCTAATAAGACTAACTTGCCACCATATATTGGTAGAATTAACATGATAACATCATAAACATCCAATTTGACATCCTTTAACCACCTCTTAGTACCACTTTCATACGAGTCAATATTGGTCCACATTTTTGCTCTAATCAACCATGTAAGTCACTTTAAACCATACTAGAGTAATTTTGCACCTTATAAGACTCATTTGCCACCATATATTGGTAGAATTAACATGTTAACATCATAAACATCCAATTTGATATCCTTTAACCATCTCTTGGTACCACTTTCATACGAGTCAATTTTGGTCCATATTTTGGCTCTAATCAACCATGTAAGTCACTTTAAACCATATTAGAGTAATTTTGCACCATATAAGACTCACTTTCAACCATATATTTGTACAATTAACATGTTAATATCATAAACATCCAATTTGAAATCCTTTAACCATCTCTTGGTACCACTTTCATACGAGTCAATTTTGGTCCATATTTTGGCTCTAATCTATTATGTAAGTCACTTTAAACCATATTAGAGAAATTTTGCACCTTATAAAACTCAAGTTCAACCATATTTTGGTACAATTAACATGTTAACATCATAAACATCCAATTTGACATCTTTTAACCACCTCTTATTACCATTTTCGTACGAGTCAATATTGGTCCACGTTTTGGCTCTAATCAACCATATAAGTCACTTTACACAATATTAGAGTGATTTTGCACCCTATAAGAGTCACTTTGAACCATATACTGGTACAAATAACATGTTAACATCATTAACATCCAATTTGACATCTTTCAACCACCTCTTAGTACCCTTTCATACGAGTCAATAATGGTCCACATTTTGGATCTAATCAACCATGTAAGTCACTGTAAGCCATATTAGAGTAATTTTGCACCTTATAAGACTCATTTGCCACCATATATTGGTAGAATTAACATGTTAACATCATAATCATCCAATTTGACATCCTTTAACCATCTCTTGGTACCACTTTCATACGAGTCAATTTTGGTCCACATTTTGGCTCTAATCAACCATGTAAGTCATTTTAAACCATATTAGAGTTATTTTGCACCTTATAAGACTCATTTGCCACCATATATTGGTACAATTAACATGTTATCATCATAAATATCGAATTTGAAATCCTTTAACCATCTCTTGGTACCACTTTAATACGAGTCAATATTGGTCCACATTTTGCCTCTAATTTACCATGTAAGTCACTTTAAACCATATTAGAATAATTTTTCACCTTATAAGACTCACTTTCAACCATATATTGGTAAAATTAACATTTTAACATCATAAACATCCAATTGACATCCTTTAACCACCTCTGAGTACCACTTTCATACGAGTCAATACTGGTCCACATTTTGGCTCTAATCAACCATGTAAGTCACTTTAAGCCATAATAGAGTAATTTTGCACCGTATAAGACTCACTTGCCACCATATATTGGTAGAATTAACATGTTAACATCATAAACATCCAATTTGACATCCTTTAACCATCTCTTGGTACCTCTTTAATACGAGTCAATATTGGTCCACATTTTGGCTCTAATCAACCATGTAAGTCACTTTAAACCATATTAGAGTAATTTTTCACCTTATAAAACTAACTTACCACCATATATTGGTAGAATTAACATTTTAACATCATAAACATCCAATTTGACATCCTTTAACCACCTCTTAGTACAACTTTCATACGAGTCAATATTGGCCCACATTTTTGCTCTAATCAATCATGTAAGTCACGTTAAACCATATTAGAGTAATTTTGCACCTTATAAGACTCATTTGCCACCATATATTGGTAGAATTAACATGTTAACATCATAAACATCCAATCTGATATCCTTTAACCATCTCTTGGTACCACTTTTATATGAGTCAATTTTGGTCCATATTTTGGCTATAATCAACCATGTAAGTCACTTTAAACCATATTAGAGTAATTTTGCACCATATAAGACTCACTTTCAACCATATATTGGTACAATTAACATGTTAACATCATAAACATCAAATTTGACATCCTTTAACCATCTCTTGGTACCACTTTCATACGAGTCAATTTTGGTCCACATTTTGGCTCTAATCTACTATGTAAGTCACTTTAAACCATATTAGAGTAATTTTGCACCTTATAAGACTCACGTTTGACCATATTTTGGTACAATTAACATGTTAACATCATACACATCCAATGTGACATCTTTTAACCACCTCTTAGTACCACTTTCGTACGAGTCAATATTGTCCACGTTTTGGCTCTAATAAACCATGTAAGTCACTTTACACAATATTAGAGTGATTTTGCACCCTATAAGAGTCACTTTGAACCATATACTGGTACAAATAACATGTTAACATCATTAACATCCAATTTGACATCTTTCAACCACCTCTTAGTACCCTTTCATACGAGTCAATAATGGTCCACATTTTGGATCTAATCAACCATGTAAGTCCCTTTAAGCCATATTAGAGTAATTTTGCACCTTATAAGACTCATTTGCCACCATATATTGGTAGAATTAACATGTTAACATCATAATCATCCAATTTGACATCCTTTAACCATCTCTTGGTACCACTTTCATACGAGTCAATTTGGTCCACATTTTGCTCTAATCAACCATAGTAAGTCACTTTAAACCATATTAGAGTTATTTTGCACCTTATAAGACTCATTTGCCACCATATATTGGTACAATTAACATGTTATCATCATAAATATCGAATTTGAAATCCTTTAACCATCTCTTGGTACCACTTTAATACGAGTCAATATTGGTCCACATTTTGGCTCTAATCTACCATGTAAGTCACTTTAAACCATATTAGAGTAATTTTTCACCTTATAAGACTCACTTTCAACCATATATTGGTAAAATTAACATGTTAACATCATAAACATCCAATTGACATCCTTTAACCACCTCTGAGTACCACTTTCATACGAGTCAATATTGGTCCACATTTTGGCTCTAATCAACCATGTAAGTCACTTTAAAGCCATATATAGAGTAATTTTGCACCGTATAAGACTCACTTGCCACTATATATTGGTAGAATTAACATGTTAACATCATAAACATCCAATTTGACATCCTTTAACCATCTCTTGGTACCACTTTAATACGAGTCAATATTGGTCCACATTTTGGCTCTAATCAACCATGTAAGTCACTTTAAACCATATTAGAGTAATTTTTCACCTTATAAAACTAACTTGGCACCATATATTGGTAGAATTAACATTTTAACATCATAAACATCCAATTTGACATCCTTTAACCACCTCTTAGTACAACTTTCATACGAGTCAATATTGGCCCACATTTTTGCTCTAATCAATCATGTAAGTCACGTTAAACCATATTAGAGTAATTTTGCACCTTATAAGACTCATTTGCCACCATATATTGGTAGAATTAACATGTTAACATCATAAACATCCAATCTGATATCCTTTAACCATCTCTTGGTACCACTTTTATACGAGTCAATTTTGGTCCATATTTTGGCTATAATCAACCATGTAAGTCACTTTAAACCATATTAGAGTAATTTTGCACCATATAAGACTCACTTTCAACCATATATTGGTACAATTAACATGTTAACATCATAAACATCAATTTGACATCCTTTAACCATCTCTTGGTACCACTTTCATACGAGTCAATTTTGGTCCACATTTTGGCTCTAATCTACCATGTAAGTCACTTCAAACCATATTAGAGTAATTTTGCACCTTATAAGACTCACTTTCAACCATATTTTGGTACAATTAACATGTTAACATCATAAACATCCAATTTGACATCCTTTAACCACCTCTTAGTACCACTTTCATACGAGTCAATATTGGTCCACATTTTGGCTCTAATCAACCATGTAAGTCACTTTAAACCATATTAGAGTAATGTTTCACCTAATAAGACTAACTTGCCACCATATATTGGTAGAATTAACATGATAACATCATAAACATCCAATTTGACATCCTTTAACCACCTCTTAGTACCACTTTCATACGAGTCAATATTGGTCCACATTTTTGCTCTAATCAACCATGTAAGTCACTTTAAACCATACTAGAGTAATTTTGCACCTTATAAGACTCATTTGCCACCATATATTGGTAGAATTAACATGTTAACATCATAAACATCCAATTTGATATCCTTTAACCATCTCTTGGTACCACTTTCATACGAGTCAATTTTGGTCCATATTTTGGCTCTAATCAACCATGTAAGTCACTTTAAACCATATTAGAGTAATTTTGCACCATATAAGACTCACTTTCAACCATATATTTGTACAATTAACATGTTAATATCATAAACATCCAATTTGAAATCCTTTAACCATCTCTTGGTACCACTTTCATACGAGTCAATTTTGGTCCATATTTTGGCTCTAATCTATTATGTAAGTCACTTTAAACCATATTAGAGAAATTTTGCACCTTATAAAACTCAAGTTCAACCATATTTTGGTACAATTAACATGTTAACATCATAAACATCCAATTTGACATCTTTTAACCACCTCTTATTACCATTTTCGTACGAGTCAATATTGGTCCACGTTTTGGCTCTAATCAACCATATAAGTCACTTTACACAATATTAGAGTGATTTTGCACCCTATAAGAGTCACTTTGAACCATATACTGGTACAAATAACATGTTAACATCATTAACATCCAATTTGACATCTTTCAACCACCTCTTAGTACCCTTTCATACGAGTCAATAATGGTCCACATTTTGGATCTAATCAACCATGTAAGTCACTGTAAGCCATATTAGAGTAATTTTGCACCTTATAAGACTCATTTGCCACCATATATTGGTAGAATTAACATGTTAACATCATAAACATCCAATTTGACATCCTTTAACCATCTCTTGGTACCACTTTCATACGAGTCAATTTTGGTCCACATTTTGGCTCTAATCAACCATGTAAGTCACTTTAAACCATATTAGAGTTATTTTGCACCTTATAAGACTCATTTGCCACCATATATTGGTACAATTAACATGTTATCATCATAAATATCGAATTTGAAATCCTTTAACCATCTCTTGGTACCACTTTAATACGAGTCAATATTGGTCCACATTTTGGCCTCTAATTTACCATGTAAGTCACTTTAAACCATATTAGAGTAATTTTTCACCTTATAAGACTCACTTTCAACCATATATTGGTAAAATTAACATGTTAACATCATAAACATCCAATTGACATCCTTTAACCACCTCTGAGTACCATTTTCATACGAGTCAATATTGGTCCACATTTTGGCTCTAATCAACCATGTAAGTCACTTTAAGCCATAATAGAGTAATTTTGCACCGTATAAGACTCACTTGCCACCATATATTGGTAGAATTAACATGTTAACATCATAAACATCCAATTTGACATCCTTTAACCATCTCTTGGTACCACTTTAATACGAGTCAATATTGGTCCACATTTTGGCTCTAATCAACCATGTAAGTCACTTTAAACCATATTAGAGTAATTTTTCACCTTATAAAACTAACTTGCCACCATATATTGGTAGAATTAACATTTTAACATCATAAACATCCAATTTGACATCCTTTAACCACCTCTTAGTACAACTTTCATACGAGTCAATATTGGTCCACATTTTTGCTCTAATCAACCATGTAAGTCACGTTAAACCATATTAGAGTAATTTTGCACCTTATAAGACTCATTTGCCACCATATATTGGTAGAATTAACATGTTAACATCATAAACATCCAATCTGATATCCTTTAACCATCTCTTGGTACCACTTTTATACGAGTCAATTTTGGTCCATATTTTGGCTCTAATCAACCATGTAAGTCACTTTAAACCATATTAGAGTAATTTTGCACCATATAAGACTCACTTTCAACCATATATTGGTACAATTAACATGTTAACATCATAAACATCCAATTTGACATCCTTTAACCATCTCTTGGTACCACTTTCATACGAGTCAATTTTGGTCCACATTTTGGCTCTAATCTACCATGTAAGTCACTTTAAACCATATTAGAGTAATTTTGCACCTTATAAGACTCACTTTCAACCATATTTTGGTACAATTAACATGTTAACATCATAAACATCCAATTTGACATCCTTTAACCACCTCTTAGTACCACTTTCATACGAGTCAATATTGGTCCACATTTTGGCTCTAATCAACCATGTAAGTCACTTTAAACCATATTAGAGTAATGTTTCACCTAATAAGACTAACTTGCCACCATATATTGGTAGAATTAACATGATAACATCATAAACATCCAATTTGACATCCTTTAACCACCTCTTAGTACCACTTTCATACGAGTCAATATTGGTCCACATTTTTGCTCTAATCAACCATGTAAGTCACTTTAAACCATACTAGAGTAATTTTGCACCTTATAAGACTCATTTGCCACCATATATTGGTAGAATTAACATGTTAACATCATAAACATCCAATTTGATATCCTTTAACCATCTCTTGGTACCACTTTCATACGAGTCAATTTTGGTCCATATTTTGGCTCTAATCAACCATGTAAGTCACTTTAAACCATATTAGAGTAATTTTGCACCATATAAGACTCACTTTCAACCATATATTGGTACAATTAACATGTTAACATCATAAACATCCAATTTGAAATCCTTTAACCATCTCTTGGTACCACTTTCATACGAGTCAATTTTGGTCCACATTTTGGCTCTAATCTACTATGTAAGTCACTTTAAACCATATTAGAGTAATTTTGCACCTTATAAGACTCAAGTTCAACCATATTTTGGTACAATTAACATGTTAACATCATAAACATCCAATTTGACATCTTTTAACCACCTCTTAGTACCATTTTCGTACGAGTCAATATTGGTCCACGTTTTGGCTCTAATCAACCATGTAAGTCACTTTACACAATATTAGAGTGATTTTGCACCCTATAAGAGTCACTTTGAACCATATACTGGTACAAATAACATGTTAACATCATTAACATCCAATTTGACATCTTTCAACCACCTCTTAGTACCCTTTCATACGGGTCAATAATGGTCCACATTTTGGATCTAATCAACCATGTAAGTCACTGTAAGCCATATTAGAGTAATTTTGCACCTTATAAGACTCATTTGCCACCATATATTGGTAGAATTAACATGTTAACATCATAATCATCCAATTTGACATCCTTTAACCATCTCTTGGTACCACTTTCATACGAGGCAATTTTGGTCCACATTTTGGCTCTAATTCAACCATGTAAGTCACTTTAAACCATATTAGAGTTATTTTGCACCTTATAAGACTCATTTGCCACCATATATTGGTACAATTAACATGTTATCATCATAAATATCGAATTTGAAATCCTTTAACCATCTCTTGGTACCACTTTAATACGAGTCAATATTGGTCCACATTTTGGCTCTAATCTACCATGTAAGTCACTTTAAACCATATTAGAGTAATTTTTCACCTTATAAGACTCACTTTCAACCATATATTGGTAAAATTAACATGTTAACATCATAAACATCCAATTGACATCCTTTAACCACCTCTGAGTACCACTTTCATACGAGTCAATATTGGTCCACATTTTGGCTCTAATCAACCATGTAAGTCACTTTAAAGCCATAATAGAGTAATTTTGCACCGTATAAGACTCACTTGCCACCATATATTGGTAGAATTAACATGTTAACATCATAAACATCCAATTTGACATCCTTTAACCATCTCTTGGTACCACTTTAATACGAGTCAATATTGGTCCACATTTTGGCTCTAATCAACCATGTAAGTCACTTTAAACCATATTAGAGTAATTTTTCACCTTATAAAACTAACTTGCCACCATATATTGGTAGAATTAACATTTTAACATCATAAACATCCAATTTGACATCCTTTAACCACCTCTTAGTACCACTTTCATACGAGTCAATATTGGCCCACATTTTTGCTCTAATCAATCATGTAAGTCACGTTAAACCATATTAGAGTAATTTTGCACCTTATAAGACTCATTTGCCACCATATATTGGTAGAATTAACATGTTAACATCATAAACATCCAATCTGATATCCTTTAACCATCTCTTGGTACCACTTTTATACGAGTCAATTTTGGTCCATATTTTGGCTCTAATCAACCATGTAAGTCACTATAAACCATATTAGAGTAATTTTGCTACCATATAAGACTCACTTTCAACCATATATTGGTACAATTAACATGTTAACATCAAAAACATCAAATTTGAACCTCCTTTAACCCATCTCATGGTACCACTTTCATCGAGTCAATTTGGGTCCACATTTTGGCTCTACATCTACCATGGTAAGTCACTTCAAACCATATTAGAGTAATTTTGCACCTTATAGACTCACTTTCAACCATATTTTGGTACAATTAACATGTTAACATCATAAACATCCAATTTGACATCCTTTAACCACCTCTTAGTACCACTTTTCATACGAGTCAATATTGGTCCACATTTGGCTCTAATCAACCATGTAAGTCACTTAAAACCATATTAGAGTAATGTTTCACCTTAATAAGACTAACTTGCCACCATATATTGGTAGAATTAACATGATAACATCATAAACATCCAATTTGACATCTTTTAACCACCTCTTAGTACCACTTTCATACGAGTCAATATTGGTCCACATTTTTGCTCTAATCAACCATGTAAGTCACTTTAAACCATACTAGAGTAATTTTGCACCTTATAAGACTCAATTTGCCACCATATATTGGTAGAATTAACATGTTAACATCATAAACATCCAATTTGATATCCTTTAACCATCTCTTGGTACCACTTTCATACGAGTCAATTTGGTCCCTATTTTGGCTCTAATCAACCATGTAAGTCACTTTAAACCATATTAGAGTAATTTTGCACCATATAAGACTCACTTTCAACCATATATTGGTACAATTAACATGTTAACATCATCAACATCCAATTTGAAATCCTTTAACAATCTCTTGGTACCACTTTCATACGAGTCAGTTTTTGTCCACATTTTGGCTCTAATCTACTATGTAAGTCACTTTAAACCCTATTAGAGTAATTTTGCACCTTATAAGACTCAAGTTCAACCATATTTTGGTACAATTAACATGTTAATATCATAAATATCTAATTTGACATCTTTTAACCACCCCTTAGTACCATTTTCGTACGAGTCAATATTGGTCCACGTTTTGGCTCTAATCAACCATGTAAGTCACTTTACACAATATTAGAGTGATTTTGCACCCTATAAGAGTCACTTTGAACCATATACTGGTACAAATAACATGTTAACATCATTAACATCCAATTTGACATCTTTAAACCACCTCTTAGTACCCTTTCATACGGGTCATAATGGTCCACATTTGGATCTAATCAACCATGTAAGTCACTGTAAGCCATATTAGAGTAATTTTGCACCTTATAAGATCATTTGCCACCATATATTGGTAGACAATTAACATGTTAACATCAATCATCCAATTTGACATCCTTTATTAACCATCTCTTGGTACCACTTTCATACGAGGCAATTTTGGTCCACATTTGGCTCTATTCAACCATGTAAGTCACTTTAAAACCATATTAGAGTATTTTGCACCTTATAAGACTCATTTGCCACATATATTGTACAATTAACATGTTATCATCATAACTATCGAATTTGAAATCCTTTAACCATCTCTTGGTACCACTTTATACGATCAATAATTGGTCCACATTTTGGCTCTAATCTACCATGTAAGTCACTTTAAACCATATTAGAGTAATTTTTCACCTTATAAGACTCACTTTCAACCATATATTGGTAAAATTAACATTTAACATCATAAACATCCAAATTGACATCCTTTAACCACCTCTGAGTACCACTTCATACGAGGTCAATATTGGTCCACATTTGGCTCTAATCAACCGTAAGTCACTTTAAACCATATTAGAGTAATTTGCACGTATAAGACTTTTGCCACCGTATATTGGTAGAATTAACATGTTAACATTATAAACATCTAATTTGACATCCTTTAACCATTCTTGGTACCCTTTAATACGAGTCTATATTGGTCCACAATTTGGCTCTAATCAACCATTTAAGTCACTTTTAAACCCATATTAGAGTAATCTTTTTCACCTTATAAAACTAACGTGCCACCATATATTGGTATAATTAATTTTAACATCATAAACATCCAATTTGGACATCCTTTAACACACTCTTAGTACCACTGTCATACGAGTCAATATTGGTCCACATTTTTGCGTTTAATCAACCATGTAAGTTCACCATTAAACCATATTAGATGTCCTTTTGACACCTTATTAAGGACTCCTTTGCCACCCATATAATGGTAGAATTAACATGTTAACATCATAAACATCCAATCTGATACTTTAACCATCTCTGGTACCACTTTTATACGATCAATTTTGGTCCATATTTGGCTCTAATCAAACCATGTAAGTCACTATAAAGAAATTAGAGTAATTTGTACCATTAAGACTCACTTTCAACAATATTGGTACAAATTACATGTTAACATCAGAAAACATCAAATTTGAATCCTTTAACCATCTCATGGTACAA
>NW_027417656.1:0-47617 GCF_009905375.1 Apium graveolens | reverse complement strand
ATAAGGTGCAAACATTACTCTAATATGGTTTAAAGTGACTTACTGGTAGTTAGAGCCAAAATGTGGACAAATTGACTCGTATGAAAGTGGTACAAGAGATGGTTAAAGATGTCAAATTGGATATTTATGATGTTAACAGTTAATTCTACCAATATTGGGTGGCAATGAGTTTATAAGGTGCAAAATTACTCTAATATGGTTTAAAGTGACTTACATGGTTGATTAGAGCCAAAATGTGGACCAATATTGACTCGTATGAAAGTGGTACCAAGAGAGGGTTAAAGGATGTCAAATTGGATGTTAGATGTTAACTGTTAATTCTACCAATATAAGGTTGAAGTGATCTTATAGGTGCAAAATTACTCTAATAGGTTTAAAGTGACTTACCATGGTTGATTAGAGCAAAATGTGGACCATTGACTCTATGAAAGTGGTAAAGAGGTGGTTAAAAGATGTCCAATTGGATGTTTATGATGTTAACATGTTAATTTACCAATAATGGTTGAAAGTGAGTCTTATAAGGTGCAAAATTACTCTATATGTGTTTAAAGTGACTTACATGGTAGATTAGAGCCAAAATGTTGACCAAAATTGACTTGTATGACAGTGGTACCAAGAGATGGTTAAATTTCAAATTGGATGTTTATGATGTTAACATGTTAATTCTACCAATATATGGTGGCAAGTGAGTCTTATAAGGTGCAAATACTCTAATATGGTTTAAAGTGACTTACATGGTTATTAGAGCCAAAATGGGACCAAAATTGACTCGTATGAAAGTGGTACCAAGAGATGGTTAAAGGATGTCAAATTGGATGTTATGATGTTAACATTTTAATTCTACCAATATATGGTGGCAAATGAGTCTTATAAGGTGCAAAATTACTCTAATATGGTTTAAAGTGACTTACATGGGTGATTAGCCAAAATGTGGACCAAAATTGACTCGTATGAAAGTGGTACAAGAGGTGGTTATGATCAAATTGATGTTTATGATGTTACATGTTAATTTACCAATATATTGGTTGAAAGTGAGTCTTATAAGGTGCAAAATTACTCTAATATGGTTTAAAGTACTTACATGTTGAATGAGCCACAACCCCCACCAATGTAGACCAAATATGACGTGTCTGAAAAGTGGTACCAAGAAGGTAGTTAAAGGGATGTCAAATTAGGAGTGTTTATGATGTTAACATGTTAGTCGTACCGAAATATATGGTGGAAAGTGGTCTTATAAGGTCAAAATTACTCCTAATAGGGTTTAAAACGGGACTTACATGTTAGATTAGAGCCAAAATGTGGAACACAAAATTGACTCGGTTGAAAGTGGTACCAGAGATGGTTAAAAGGATGTCAAATTGGATGTTTATGATGTTAACATGTTAATTCTAGCCAATATTGGTTGAAAGTGAGTCTTATAGAGTGTAGCAAAATTACTCTTAATGGGTTAAAGTGACTTACATGGTTGATTAGAGCCAAAATGTTGGACCAAATTGACTCGTATGAAAGTGGTAGCAAGAGGATGGTAAAGGATGTCAAATGAGATAGTATATGATGTTAACATGTTAATTGCTAAGCCAAATATATGGTTGCAAGTGTCGTCTGATCAGGTGCAAAATTACTCTAATATGGTTTAAAGGGACTTACATGGTGATTAGAGCCAAAATGTGGACCAAAAATTGACTTCGTATGAAAGTGGTACCAAAGAGATGGTTAAAGGATGTCAAATTGGATGTTATGATGTTAACATGTTAATTGTACCAATATATGGTTGAAAGTGAGTCTTATAAGGTGCAAAATTACTCTAGATATGGTTTAAAGTGACTTACATGGTAGATTAGAGCCAAAATGTGGACCAAAATTGACTCGTATGAAAGTGGTACCAAGAGATGGTTAAAGGATGTCAAATTGGATGTTATATGATTAACATGTTAATTCTACCAATATATGGTGGCAAGTGAGTCTTATAAGGTGCAAAATTACTCTAATATGGTTTAAAGTGACTTACATGGTTGATTAGAGCCAAAATGTGGACCAAAATTGACTCGTATGAAAGTGGTACAAAGAGATGGTTAAAGGATGTCAAATTGGATGTTTATGATGTTAACATGTTAATTCTACCAATATATGGTTGAAAGTGAGTCTTATAAGGTGCAAAATTACTCTAATATGGTTTAAGTGACTTACATGGTGATTAGAGCCAAAATGTGGACCAAAATTGACTCGTATGAAAGTGGTACCAAGAGGATGGTTAAAGGATGTCAAATTAGGATGTTTATGATGTTAACATGTTAATTGTACCAATATATGGTTGAAAGTGAGTCTTATAAGGTGCAAAATTACTCTAATATGGTTTAAAGTGACTTACATGGTAGATTAGAGCCAAAATGTGGACCAAAATTGACTTGTATGAAAGTGGTACCAAGAGATGGTTAAAGGATGTCAAATTGGATGTTTATGATGTTAACATGTTAATTCTACCAATATATGGTGGAAAGTGAGTCTTATAAGGTGCAAAATTACTCTAATATGGTTTAAAGTGACTTACATGGTAGATTAGAGCCAAAATGTGGACCAAAATTGACTCGTTTGAAAGTGGTACCAAGAGATGGTTAAAGGATGTCAAATTGGATGTTTATGATGTTAACATGTTAATTCTACCAATATATGGTTGAAAGTGAGTCTTATAAGGTGCAAAATTACTCTAATATGGTTTAAAGTGACTTACATGGTTGATTAGAGCCAAAATGTGGACCAAAATTGACTCGTATGAAAGTGGTACCAAGAGGTGGTTAAAGGATGTCAAATTAGGATGTTATGATGTTAACATGTTAATTGCTACCAATATATGGTTGACAAGTGAGTCTTATAAGGTGCAAAATTACTCTAATATGGTTTAAAGGGACTTACATGGTAGATTAGAGCCAAAATGTGGACAAAAATTGACTTGTATGAAAGTGGTACCGAGAGATGGTTAAAGGATGTAAAATTGGATGTTTTGATGTTAACATGTTAATTCTACCAATATATGGTGGCAAGTTAGTCTTATAAGGTGCAAAATTACTCTAATATGGTTTAAAGTGACTTACATGGTAGATTAGAGCCAAAATGTGGACCAAAATTGACTCGTATGAAAGTGGTACCAAAAGATGGTTAAAGGATGTCAAATTGGATGTTTATGATGTTAACATTTTAATTCTACCAATATATGGTTGAAAGTGAGTCTTATAAGGTGCAAAATTACTCTAATATGGTTTAAAGTGACTTACATGGTAGATTAGAGCCAAAATGTGGACCAAAATTGACTCTTATGAAAGTGGTACCAAGAGATGGTTAAAGGATGTCAAATTGGATGTTTATGATGTTAACATGTTAATTCTACCAATATATGGTTGAAAGTGAGTCTTATAAGGTGCAAATTACTCTAATATGGTTTAAAGTGACTTACATGGTGATTAGAGCCAAAATGTGGACCAAAATTGACTCGTATGAAAGTGGTACCAAGAGATGGTTAAAGGATGTCAAATTGGATGTTTATGATGTTAACATGTTAATTCGTACCAATATATGGTGAAAGTGAGTCTTATAAGGTGCAAAATTACTCTAATATGGTTTAAAGTGACTTACATGGTAGATTAGAGCCAAAATGTGGACCAAAATTGACTCGTATGAAAGTGGTACCAAGAGATGGTTAAAGGATGTCAAATTGGATGTTTATGATGTTAACATGTTAATTCTACCAATATATGGTTGAAGTGAGTCTTATAAGGTGCAAAATTACTCTAATATGGTTTAAAGTGACTTACATGGTAGATTAGAGCCAAAATGTGGACCAAAATTGACTCGTATGAAAGTGGTACCAAGAGATGGTTAAAGGATGTCAAATTAGGATGTTTATGATGTTAACATGTTAATTGTACCAATATATGGTTGAAAGTGAGTCTTATAGGTGCAAAATTACTCTAATATGGTTAAAGTGACTTACATGGTAGATTAGAGCCAAAATAGTGGACCAAATTGACTCGTATGAAAGTGGTACCAAGAGATGGTTTAAAGGATGTCAAATTGGATGTTTATGATGTTAACATGTTAATTCTACCAATATATGGTGGCAAGTGAGTCTTATAAGGTGCAAAATTACTCTAATATGGTTTAAAGTGACTTACATGGTAGATTAGAGCCAAAATGTGGACCAATATTGACTCGTATGAAAGTGTACCAAGAGATGGTTAAAGGATGTCAAATTGGATGTTTATGATGTTAACATGTTAATTCTACCAATATATGGTTGAAAGTGAGTCTTATAAGGTGCAAAATTACTCTAATATGGTTTAAAGTGACTTACATGGTAGATTAGAGCCAAAATGTGGACCAAAATTGACTCGTATGAAAGTGGTACCAAGAGATGGTTAAAGGATGTCAAATTGGATGTTTATGATGTTAACATGTTAATTGTACCAATATATGGTGGAAAGTGAATCTTATAAGGTGCAAAATTACTCTAATATGGTTTAAAGTGACTTACATGGTTGATTAGAGCCAAAATGTGGACCAATATTGACTCGTATGAAAGTGGTACCAAGAGATGGTTAAAGGATGTCAAATTGGATGTTTATGATGTTAACATGTTAATTCTACCAATATATGGTGGCAAGTGAGTCTTATAAGGTGCAAAATTACTCTAATATGGTTTAAAGTGACTTACATGGTTGATTAGAGCCAAAATGTGGACCAATATTGACTCGTATGAAAGTGGTACCAAGAGTGGTTAAAGGATGTCAAATTGGATGTTTATGATGTTAACATGTTAATTCTACCAATATATGGTTGAAAGTGAGTCTTATAAGGTGCAAAATTACTCTAATATGGTTTAAAGTGACTTGACATGGTAGATTAGAGCCAAAATGTGACCAAAATTGACTTGTATAAAGTGGTACCAAGAGATGGTTAAAGGATGTCAAATTGGATGTTATGATGTTAACATGTTAATTCTACCAATATATGGTGGCAAAGTGAGTCTTATAAGGTGCAAAAATACTCTAATATGGTTTAAAGTGACTTACATGGTTGATTAGAGCCAAAATGTGGACCAAAATTGACTCGTATGAAAGTGGTACCAAGAGATGGTTAAAGGATGTCAAATTAGGATGTTTATGATGTTAACATGTTAATTTCTACCAATATATGGTTGCAAAGTGAGTCTTATAAGGTGCAAAATTACTCTAATATGGTTTAAAGTGACTTACATGGTTGATTAGATCCAAAATGTGGACCATTATTGACTCGTATGAAAGTGTACTAAGAGGTGGTTGAAGGATATTAAATTGGATGTTTATGATGTTAACATGTTAATTGTACCAATATATGGTTCAAAGTGACTCTTATAGTGTGCAAAATCACTCTAATATCGAGTAAAGTACTTACATGGTTGATTAGAGCCAAAATGTGGACCAATATTGACTCGTATGAAAGTGGTACCAAGAGATGGTTAAAGGATGTCAAATTGGATGTTTATGATGTTAACATGTTAATTCTACCAATATATAGTGGCAAGTGAGTCTTATAAGGTGCAAAATTAATCTAATATGGTTTAAAGTGACTTACATGGTTGATTAGAGCCAAAATGTGGACCAATATTGACTCGTATGAAAGTGGTACTAAGAGGTGGTTAAAGGATGTCAAATTGGATGTTTATGATGTTAACATGTTAATTTTACCAATATATGGTTGAAAGTGAGTCTAATAAGGTGAAAAATTACTCTAATATGGTTTAAAGTGACTTACATGGTAGATTAGAGCCAAAATGTGGACCAATATTGACTCGTATTAAAGTGGTACCAAGAGATGGTTAAAGGATGTCAAATTGGATGTTTATGATGTTAACATGTTAATTCTACCAATATATGGTGGCAAGTGAGTCTTATAAGGTGCAAAATTACTCTAATATGGTTTAAAGTGACTTACATGGTTGATTAGAGCCAAAATGTGGACCAAAATTGACTCGTATGAAAGTGGTACCAAGAGATGGTTAAAGGATGTCAAATTGGATGGTTATGATGTTAACATGTTAATTTTACCAATATATGGTGGAAAGTGAGTCTTATAAGGTGCAAAATTACTCTAATATGGTTTAAAGTGACTTACATGGTTGATTAGAGCCAAAATGTGGACCAATATTGACTCGTATGAAAGTGTACTAAGAGGTGGTTGAAGGATGTCAATTGGATGTTTATGATGTTAACATGTTAATTGTACCAATATATGGTTGCAAGTGACTCTTAGTGTGCAAAATCACTCTAATATCGAGTTAAAGTACTTACATGGTTGATTAGAGCCAAAATGTGACCAAAATTGACTCGTATAAAAGTGGTACTAAGAGATGGTTAAAGCATGTCAAATTGGATGTTTATGATGTTAACATGTTAATTCTACCAATATATGGTTGAAGTGAGTCTTATGAGGTGCAAAATACTCTAATATGGTTTAAAAGTGAACTTACATGGTAGATTAGAGCCAAAATGTGGACCAAAATTGATCTCGTATGAAAGTGGTACCAAGAGATGGTTAAAGGATTTCAAATTGGATGTTTATGATGTTAACATGTTATTTGTACCAATATATGGTTGAAAGTGAGTCTTATATTGTTCAAAATTACTCTAAATGGTTTAAAGTGACTTACATGGTTGATTAGAGCCAAAATATGGACCAAAATTGACTTCGTATGAAAGTGGTACCAAGAGATGGTTAAAGGATGTCAAATTCGGATGTTTATGATGTTAACATGTTAATTCTACCAATATATGGTGGCAAGTGAGTATTATAAGGTGCAAAATTACTCTAATATGGTTTAAAGTGACTGACATGGTTGATTAGAGCCAAAATGTGGACCAATTATTGACTCGTATGAAAGTGGTAGGAGGTTAAAGGATGTCAAATTGGATGTTTATGATGTTAACATGTTAATTTTACCAATATATGGTTGAAAGTGAGTCTTATAAGGTGAAAAATTACTCTATATGGTTTAAAGTGACTTACATGGTAGATTAGTGCCAAAATGTGGACCAATATTGACTCGTATTAAAGTGGTACCAAGAGATGGTTAAAGGATTTCAAATTGGATGATTTATGATGATAACATGTTAATTGTACCAATATATGGTGGCAAATGAGTCTTATAAGGTGCAAAATAACTCTAATATGGTTTAAAGTGACTTACATGGTTGATTAGAGCCAAAATGTGTACCAATATTGACTCGTATGAAAGTGGTACCAAGAGATGGTTAAAGGATGTAAAATTGGATGTTTATGATGTTAACATGTTAATTCTACCAATATATGGTGGCAAGTGAGTCTTATAAGGTGCAAAATTAATCTAATATGGTTTAAAGTGACTTACATGGTTGATTAGAGCCAAAATGTGGACCAATATTCACTCGTATGAAAGTGGTACTAAGAGGTGGTTAAAGGATGTCAAATTGGATGTTTATGATATTAACATGTTAATTTTACCAATATATGGTTGAAAGTGAGTCTTATAAGGTGAAAAATTACTCTAATATGGTTTAAAGTGACTTGCATGGTAGATTAGAGACAAAATGTGGACCAATATTGACTCGTATTAAAGTGGTACCAAGAGATGGTTAAACAATTTCAAATTGGATATTTATGATGATAACATGTTAATTGTACCAATATATGGTGGCAAATGAGTCTTATAAGGTGCAAAATAACCCTAATATGGTTTAAAGTGACTTACATGGTAGATTAGAGCCAAAATGTGGACCAAAATTGTCTCGTATGAAATTGGTACCAAGAGATGGTTAAAGGATTTCAAATTGGATGTTTATGATGTTAACATGTTAATTGTACCAATATATGGTTGAAAGTGAGTCTTATATGGTTCAAAATTACTCTAAAATGGTTTAAAGTGACTTACATGGTTGATTAGAGCCAAAATATGGACCAAAATTGACTCGTATGAAAGTGGTACCAAGAGATGGTTAAAGGATGTCAAATCGGATGTTTATGATGTTAACATGTTAAATCTACCAATATATGGTGGCAAGTGAGTATTATAAGGTGCAAAATTACTCTAATATGGTTTAAAGTGACTGACATGGTTGATTAGAGCCAAAATGTGGACCATTATTGACTCGTATGAAAGTGGTAGGAGGTTAAAGGATGTCAAATTGGATGTTTATGATGTTAACATGTTAATTTTACCAATATATGGTTGAAAGTGAGTCTTATAAGGTGAAAAATTACTCTAATATGGTTTAAAGTGACTTACATGGTAGATTAGTGCCAAAATGTGGACCAATATTGACTCGTATTAAAGTGGTACCAAGAGATGGTTAAAGGATTTCAAATTGGATATTTATGATGATAACATGTTAATTGTACCAATATATGGTGGCAAATGAGTCTTATAAGGTGCAAAATAACTCTAATATGGTTTAAAGTGACTTACATGGTTGATTAGAGCCAAAATATGGACCAATATTGACTCGTATGAAAGTGGTACCAAGAGATGGTTAAAGGATGTCAAATTGGATGTTTATGATGTTAACATGTTAATTCTACCAATATATGGTGGCAAGTGAGTCTTATAAGGTGCAAAATTAATATAATATGGTTTAAAGTGACTTACATGGTTGATTAGAGCCAAAATATGGACCAATATTCACTCGTATGAAAGTGGTACTAAGAGGTGGTTAAAGAATGTCAAATTGGATGTTTATGATGTTAACATGTTAATTTTACCAATATATGGTTGAAAGTGAGTCTTATAAGGTGAAAAATTACTCTAATATGGTTTAAAGTGACTTGCATGGTAGATTAGAGCCAAAATGTGGACCATATTGACTCGTATTAAGTGGTACCAAGAGATGGTTAAAGGATTTCAAATTGGATATTTATGATGATAACATGTTAATTGTACCAATATATGGTGGCAAATGAGTCTTATAAGGTGCAAAATAACCCTAATATGGTTTAAAGTGACTTACATGGTTGATTAGAGCCAAAATGTGGACCAAAATTGACTCGCATGAAAGTGGTACCAAGAGATGGTTAAAGGATGTCAAATTAGATGGTTATGATGTTAACATGTTAATTTTACCAATATATGGTGGCAAATGAGTCTTATAAGGTGCAAAATTACTCTAATATGGTTTAAAGTGACTTACATGGTTTCTTAGATCCAAAATGTGGACCATTATTGACTCGTATGAAAGTGTACTAAGAGGTGGTTGAAGGATGTCAAATTGGATGTTTATGATGTTAACATGTTAATTGTACCAATATATGGTTCAAAGTGACTCTTATAGTGTGCAAAATCACTCTAATATCGAGTAAAGTACTTACATGGTTGATTAGAGCCAAAATGTTGACCAAAATTGACTCGTATAAAAATGGTACTAAGAGATGGTTAAAGCATGTCAAATTGGATGTTTATGATGTTAACATGTTAATTCTACCAATATATGGTTGAAGTGAGTCTTATGAGGTGCAAAATAACTCTAATATGGTTTAAAGTGACTTACATGGTAGATTAGAGCCAAAATGTGGACCAAAATTGTCTCGTATGAAATTGGTACCATGAGATGGTTAAAGGATTTCAAATTGGATGTTTATGATGTTAACATGTTAATTGTACCAATATATGGTTGAAAGTGAGTCTTATATGGTTCAAAATTACTCTAAAATGGTTTAAAGTGACTTACATGGTTGATTAGAGCCAAAATATGGACCAAAATTGACTCGTATGAAAGTGGTACCAAGAGATGGTTAAAGGATGTCAAATCGGATGTTTATGATGTTAACATGTTAAATCTACCAATATATGGTGGCAAGTGAGTATTATAAGGTGCAAAATTACTCTAATATGGTTTAAAGTGACTGACATTGTTGATTAGAGCCAAAATGTGGACCATTATTGACTCGTATGAAAGTGGTAGGAGGTTAAAGGATGTCAAATTGGATGTTTATGATGTTAACATGTTAATTTTACCAATATATGGTTGAAAGTGAGTCTTATAAGGTGAAAAATTACTCTAATATGGTTTAAAGTGACTTACATGGTAGATTAGTGCCAAAATGTGGACCAATATTGACTCGTATTAAAGTGGTACCAAGAGATGGTTAAAGGATTTCAAATTGGATATTTATGATGATAACATGTTAATTGTACCAATATATGGTGGCAAATGAGTCTTTTAAGGTGCAAAATAACTCTAATATGCTTTAAAGTGACTTACATGGTTGATTAGAGCCAAAATGTGGACCAATATTGACTCATATGAAAGTGGTACCAAGAGATGGTTAAAGGATGTCAAATTGGATGTTTATGATGTTAACATGTTAATTCTACCAATATATGGTGGCAAGTGAGTCTTATAAGGTGCAAGATTAATCTAATATGGTTTAAAGTGACTTACATGGTTGATTAGAGCCAAAATGTGGACCAATATTCACTCGTATGAAAGTGGTACTAAGAGGTGGTTAAAGGATGTCAAATTGGATGTTTATGATGTTAACATGTTAATTTTACCAATATATGGTTGAAAGTGAGTCTTATAAGGTGAAAAATTACTCTAATATGGTTTAAAGTGACTTGCATGGTAGATTAGAGCCAAAATGTGAACCAATATTGACTCGTATTAAAGTGGTACCAAGAGATGGTTAAAGGATTTCAAATTGGATATTTATGATGATAACATGTTAATTGTACCAATATATGGTGGCAAATGAGTCTTATAAGGTGCAAAATAACCCTAATATGGTTTAAAGTGACTTACATGGTTGATTAGAGCCAAAATGTGGACCAAAATTGACTCGCATGAAAGTGGTACCAAGAGATGGTTAAAGGATGTCAAATTAGATGGTTATGATGTTAACATGTTAATTTTACCAATATATGGTGGCAAATGACTCTTATAAGGTGCAAAATTACTCTAATATGGTTTAAAGTGACTTATATGGTTGATTAGATCCAAAATGTGGACCATTATTGACTCGTATGAAAGTGTACTAAGAGGTGGTTGAAGGATATCAAATTGGATGTTTATGATGTTAACATGTTAATTGTACCAATATATGGTTCAAAGTGACTCTTATAGTGTGCAAAATCACTCTAATATCGAGTAAAGTACTTACATGGTTGATTAGAGCCAAAATGTGGACCAATATTGACTCGTATTAAAGTGGTACCAAGAGATGGTTAAAGGATTTCGAATTGGATATTTATGATGATAACATGTTAATTGTACCAATATATGGTGGCAAATGAGTCTTATAAGGTGCAAAATAACTCTAATATGGTTTAAAGTGACTTACATGGTTGATTAGAGCCAAAATGTGGACCAAAATTGACTCGTATGAAAGTGGTACCAAGAGATGGTTAAAGGATGTCAAACTGGATGTTTATGATGTTAACATGTTAATTTTACCAATATATGGTGGCAAATGAGTCTTATAAGGTGCAAAATTACTCTAATATGGTTTAAAGTGACTCACATGCTTGATTAGATCCAAAATATGGACCATTATTGACTCGTATGAAAGTGTACTAAGAGGTGGTTGAAGGATGTCAAATTGGATGTTTATGATGTTAACATGTTAATTGTACCAATATATGGTTCAAAGTGACTCTTATAGTGTGCAAAATCACTCTAATATCGAGTAAAGTACTTACATGGTTGATTAGAGCCAAAATGTTGACCAAAATTGACTCGTATAAAAATGGTACTAAGAGATGGTTAAAGCATGTCAAATTGGATGTTTATGATTTTAACATGTTAATTCTACTAATATATGGTTGAAGTGAGTCTTATAAGGTGCAAAATAACTCTAATATGGTTTAAAGTGACTTACATGGTAGATTAGAGCCAAAATGTGGACCAAAATTGACTCGTATGAAATTGGTACCAAGAGATGGTTAAAGGATTTCAAATTGGATGTTTATGATGTTAACATGTTAATTGTACCAATATATTGTTGAAAGTGAGTCTTATATGGTGCAAAATTACTCTAAAATGGTTTAAAGTGACTTACATGGTTGATTAGAGCCAAAATATGGACCAAAATTGACTCGTATGAAAGTGGTACCAAGAGATGGTTAAAGGATGTCAAATTGGATGTTTATGATGTTAACATGTTTATTCTGCCAATATATGGTGGCAAGTGAGTCTTATAAGGTGCAAAATTACTCTAATATGGTTTAAAGTGACTGACATGGTTGATTAGAGCCAAAATGTGGACCATTATTGACTCGTATGAAAGTGGTAGGAGGTTAAAGGATGTCAAATTGGATGTTTATGATGTTAACATGTTAATTTTACCAATATATGGTTGAAAGTGAGTCTTATAAGGTGAAAAATTACTCTAATATGGTTTAAAGTGACTTACATGGTAGATTAGTGCCAAAATGTGGACCTATATTGACTCGTATTAAAGTGGTACCAAGAGATGGTTAAAGGATTTCAAATTGGATATTTATGATGATAACATGTTAATTGTACCAATATATGGTGGCCAATTAGTCTTATAAAGTGCAAAATAACTCTAATATGGTTTAAAGTGACTTACATGGTTGATTAGAGCCAAAATGTGGACCAATATTGACTCGTATGAAAGTGTACCAAGAGATGGTTAAAGGATGTCAAATTGGATGTTTATGATGTTAACATGTTAATTCTACCAATATATGGTGTCGAGTGAGTCTTATAAGGTGCAAAATTAATCTAATATGGTTTAAAGTGACTTGCATGGTTGATTAGAGCCAAAATGTGGACCAATATTGACTCGTATGAAAGTGGTACTAAGAGGTGGTTAAAGGATGTTAAATTGGATGTTTATGATGTTAACATGTTAATTTTACCAATATATGGTTGAAAGTGAGTCTTATAAGGTGAAAAATTACTCTAATATGGTTTAAAGTGACTTGCATGGTAGATTAGAGCCAAAATATGGACCAATATTGACTCGTATTAAAGTGGTACCAAAAGATGGTTAAAGGATTTCAAATTGGATATTTATGATGATAACATGTTAATTGTACCAATATATGGTGTCAAATGAGTCTTATAAGGTGCAAAGTAACTCTAATATGGTTTAAAGTGACTTACATGGTTGATTAGAGCCAAAATGTGGACCAAAATTGACTCGTATGAAAGTGGTACCAAGAGATGGTTAAAGGATGTCAAATTAGATGGTTATGATGTTAACATGTTAATTTTACCAATATATGGTGGCAAATGAGTCTTATAAGGTGCAAAATTACTCTAATATGGTTTAAAGTGACTTACATGGTTGATTAGATCCAAAATGTGGACCATTATTGACTCGTATGAAAGTGTACTAAGAGGTGGTTGAAGGATATCAAATTGGATGTTTATGATGTTAACATGTTAATTGTACCAATATATGGTTCAAAGTGACTCTTATAGTGTGCAAAATCAGTCTAATATCGAGTAAAGTACTTACATGGTTGATTAGAGCCAAAATGTTGACCAAAATTGACTCGTATAAAAATGGTACTAAGAGATGGTTAAAGCATGTCAAATTGGATGTTTATGATGTTAACATGTTAATTATACCAATATATGGTTGAAGTGAGTCTTATAAGGTGCAAAATAACTCTAATATGGTTTAAAGTGACTTACATGGTAGATTAGAGCCAAAATGTGGACCAAAATTGACTCGTATGAAATTGGTACCAAGAGATGGTTAAAGGATTTCAAATTGGATGTTTATGATGTTAACATGTTAATTGTACCAATATATGGTTGAAAGTGAGTCTTATATGGTGCAAAATTACTCTAATATGGTTTAAAGTGACTTCATGCTTGATTAGAGCCAAAATATGGACCAAAATTGACTCGTATGAAAGTGGTACCAAGAGATGGTTAAAGGATGTCAAATTGGATGTTTATGATGTTAACATGTTAATTCTACCAATATATAGTGGCAAGTGAGTCTTATAAGGTGCAAAATTACTCTAATATGGTTTAAAGTGACGTACATGGTTGATTAGAGCCAAAATATGGACCATTATTGACTCGTATGAAAGTGGTAGGTGGTTAAAGGATGTCAAATTAGATGTTTATTATGTTAACATGTTAATTTTACCAATATATGGTTGAAAGTGAGTCTTATAAGGTGAAAAATTACTCTAATATGGTTTAAAGTGACTTACATGGTAGATTAGAGCCAAAATGTGGACTAATATTGACTCGTATTAAAGTGGTACCAAGAGATGGTTAAAGGATTTCAAATTGGATATTTATGATGATAACATGTTAATTGTACCAATATATGGTGGCAAATGAGTCTTATAAGGTGCAAAATAACTCTAATGTGGTTTATAGTGACTTACATGGTTGATTAGAGCCAAAATGTGGACCAATATTGACTCGTATTAAAGTGGTACCAAGAGATGGTTAAAGGATGTCAAATTGGATGTTTATGATGTTAACATATTAATTCTACCAATATATGGTGGCAAGTGAGTCTTATAAGGTGCAAAATTACTCTAATATGGTTTAAAGTGATTGACATGGTTGATTAGAGCCAAAATGTGGACCATTATTGACTCGTATGAAAGTGGTAGGTGGTTAAAGGATGTCAAATTGGATGTTTATGATGTTAACATGTTAATTTTACCAATATATGGTTGAAAGTGAGTCTTATAAGGTGAAAAATTACTCTAATATGGTTTAAAGTAACTTACATGGTAGATTAGAGCCAAAATGTGGACCAATATTGACTCGTATAAAAGTGGTACCAAGAGATGGTTAAGGATTTCAAATTGGATATTTATGATGATAGAATGTCAATTGTACCAATATATGGTGGCAAATGAGTCTTATAAGGTGCAAAATAACTCTAATATGGTTTAAAGTGACTTACATGGTTCATTAGAGCCAAAATGTGGACCAATATTGACTCGTATGAAAGTGGTACCAAGAGATGGTTAAAGGATGTCAAATTGGATGTTTATGATGTTACATGTTAATTCTACCAATATATGGTGGCAAGTGAGTCTTATAAGGTGCAAAATTACTCTAATATGGTTTAAAGTGACTTACATGGTATATTAGAGCCAAAATGTGGACCAAAATTGACTCGTATGAAAGTGATACCAAGAGATGGTTAAAGGATTTCAAGTTGGATATTTATGATGATAACATGTTAATTTTACCAATATGTGGTGGCTAAAGAATGTCAAATTGGATGTTTGTGATATTAACATGTACCAATATATGTTAATTGCAAAATAACTCTAATATGGTTTAAAGTGACTTACATGGTTCATTAGAGCCAAAATGTGGACCAAAATTGACTCGTATGAAAGTGGTACCAAGAGATGGTTAAAGTATGTCAAATTGGATATTTATGATGATAACATGTTAACTGTACCAGTATATGGTTCAAAGTGACTCTTATAGGGTGCAAAATCACTGTAATATGCTGTAAAGTGACTTACATGGTTGATTAGAGCCAAAATGTGGACGAATATTGACTCGTATGAAAGTGGTACTAAGACGTGGTTAAAGGATGTCAAATTGGATGTTTATGATGTTAACATGTTAATTGTACCAAAATATGGTTGAAAGTGAGTCTTATAAGGTACAAAATTACTCTAATATGGTTTAAAGTGACTTACATGGTAGATTAGAGCCAAAATGTGGACCAAAATTGACTCGTATGAAAGTGGTACCAAGAGATGGTTAAAGGATGTCAAATTGGTTGTTTATGATGTTAACGTGTTAATTGTACCAATATATGGTTGAAAGTGAGTCTTATATGGTGCAAAATTACTCTAATATGGTTTAAAGTGACTTACATGGTTGATTAGAGCCAAAATATGGACCAAAATTGACTCGTATAAAAGTGGTACCAAGGGATGGTTAAAGGATATCAAATTGGATGTTTATGATGTTAACATGTTAATTCTACTAATATATGGTGGCAAATGAGTCTTAAAAGGTGGAAAATTACTCTAATATGGTTTAACGTGACTACATGGTTAATTAGAGCAAAAATGTGGACCAATATTGACTCGTATGAAAGTGGTACTAAGAGGTGGTTAAAGGATGTCAAATTGGATGCTTATGATGTTAAAATGTTAATTCTACCAATATATGGTGGCAAGTTAGTTTTATAAGGTGAAAAATTACCCTAATATGGTTTAAAGTGACTTACATGGTTGATTAAAGCCAAAATGTGGACCAATATTGATTCGTATTAAAGTGGTACCAGGAGATGGTTAAAGAATGTCAAATTGGATGTTTATGATGTTAAAATGTTAATTCTACCAATATTTGGTTGCGCAGTTGTGCACTCGATTTTGCAGGAAGTTGGGACGTCCACTTGCCGTTGATTGAATTCTCTTACAACAATAGCTATTATTCCAGTATCGGCATGCCACCATACGAAGCTTTGTATGTGCGAAAATGTAGATCACCAACAAGTTGGGATGAAGTAGGAGAAGGAAGGATTCTCGGCTCAGAATTGGTACAACAGTTACATGACACAGTCAAGTTAATTCAGAAAAGGTTGCTTGCTGCTCAAGATAGACAGAGGAAGTATACGGATCCGGCACGTAAGGATGTTCAATTCCAAATTGGCGAAGCTGTTTTGTTGAAGGTGTCACCTAGAAAAGGGTTGTCTAGATTTGGCAAGAAAGGGATGTTAGCACCTAGATACATAGGTCCTTTTGAAATTTTGAGTCAAGTAGGGAAGGTGGCCTACAAGTTGGCCTTACCACCTCAGTATCAGCATGTGCATAATGTGTTCCATGTGTCGTTGCTTAAGAAGTATAATCCTGACGCTAGCCATGTGATAGAATATGAACCTGTAGAAATTCAGGCAGACTTGTCATTTGTAGAGCAACCTGTCAAAATACTCGACTGGCAAGAGAAGAGTCTTAGAAATAAGTCAGTAAAGTTAGTAAAAGTACTCTGGAGAAACCCTAAGGTCGAAGAATCGACTTGGGAGTTAGAGTCCGATATGCGTTCCCGGTATCCTCATCTGTTCTCTTAGATTCTGGGGACAGAATCCCTTAAGGGGGAGAGGATGTTACAACCGACATTTTCTGTGTAATATTAATTATAAATTTAGTACAACTATAAAAGCCGAATGCCAATATATGCTACTATTGTATGCTTGTGTGAATGAGAATTTCTGCGTCTTAAATTTTCGTTATGTGGTATATGAATTTTCAAAGCAAAAGATTATTTATTTCTTTCATTTTTTTGATTTATAAGGAATATTTTAAACCTTGAATAAATTTCTCTTTAAAAGTTATTTTGTTAACAAATTTCAAAAGTAGTTTTATAAAATTTCTAAAAATCCAAATTATTTTATGGTATAAATTTTATAATTTTTGAACTTGTATTTTATTTTATAAAAATAAATCTTTATAAATGTTAATTGTCATAATTAGCAAATTACCTAGTTGTCCTTGCATGCAAATCCTTTTTATTCAATCCAAAAGGGCTAAAGAGACAATTACCGCCCCACTAACTCTTATTTTTCTAGCCAAATTCCTCCTTTACCCTTGCATGCAAAATGATCCAAGTATAAGTGGAAGGATAGTCATGTCAATTCCTATTCCCACTCACATTTGTGAAAACAAAAACTATAAAAACAAGTAAAAGCCATGATCATTTCACACTCCACTCACCACCACACTCTTTCTTTTCTCCCTCCTCTCTCTCACTCTCGGCCTCCTCCCCCTCACTCTCGGGTTTTGCCGAGATCAACCCCCTCCCCATTTTCTTTCTTTCTCAATCAAGTTCCCACCTTTTACAGAAGTAAATGTTACTTCCCATACCATGATCACTTATATTTCAAAGAGTTTTTAGTAGAAAGTTTAAGTTTTATGGTTGCATGTTAAGGTTTTAGTTGAAACTCAAAGTACAACCTTGATTCTTGTGAGTTTAAGGTTATTTTTGAGAGGACTACAAGGAATGGTGAAGTGCCAAGTCTTGAGAAGAAAACTCTTGATGTTAAATGGCCATTCCCTTCCATTTCATTCGGCCATGACCATAGGGGAGCCGAATGAATGGTTCTTGAGACCATTCTTGTTGCTTTGTTCAATTTTTGCATGTTAATGTGATAATGGCTTGAATTTTGTAGTAAAAATTTGATGAAACTCCTTGCATGCTAGGTGATCATCTAGATATAGCTCATGCTAGGCTTGCATGTAAATTTCTTGGTAAAACATATTTAGAAAATATGTTGTTTGGCTTGCAAAACTCGAAGACATGCATGCATGTGGATTTCACTTAGAATGTTATAAGATTTTGATCATTTGGAAAGATTTTATTAGTAAGCTTTAATTTTAGTGGGAATAATGTGTTAATATTGATTAATGCTTCTTGATGCATGGTAATAATTCGTGTATATCTTTTATAAAATGCATAACTTGTTGTTTCAAAGACTTGATGATTTGTGAGTTGTGAAATGTGGTTTCTTTTGTTTTGCCATGATTGCATCTTAGGTAAGGATGATCTCCACCAAGATTATTTTGAGTATAAGGGAGTTAGTTTAGAAGATCACCATGTTTAAGTCTTGGTTTGGGTATTGGGTTGTTGGTGGTTGAGTTTGTCAAGTCAAAACCTTGGAGAAAGGAGAGTTATAGTTTCTGCGGAAAATCAGTTTAGTACCCTGAGGTTTAGAGTGAGTTTTGACCATGTCATTGATGTGCACTTTGAGGCCCAAGCCAGGCCCTTGAGCCACATCAAGTTTGGGAGATGCCCTTAGGTCAGGAGAGTCTTGTGTAAAAGTTTTGAAGGAAAACTTGTAGTTTAAGAGCGTCTAATGCACTCAAGAAACCATAGATGTCATTCTGAAATTTGCACCAGTGAGCACTTTCACTTAGCACATAGTTTTAGAACACTTAGGAGTGAGATTTAGGTTGACCACCATAGTTGTAAGATAGTATAAGGTCAGTAGAGAAAAAGGCACAAGTGAGGGTCAATAGGTCTCGGATAGTTTAGAAAAGGCACATCGAGTTAGGAAGCCAAAATTTGAAGACTTTGTCTAGTTTAGCGACCAAGTGACTTAAATTGGGGGATCGAGATCATCCAAGCCTAGTGTTGCATTATGGTGTATATGGTGTTATTTGGTGTTAATATATGATATGTGATTATGTGGCTATGTGTGTGCAATTATAAATTAAAGGTGAATATAAATTAAGTGCATTTAGGCCTAAATTCCATCCGTGTTTAAATTCGGGTTGTAAATAGGTTAAGTTGGTGAGAATATATTATAATGAGGATTATTATTATTTATGTAGGATCTCGAGATGAGGGAAAACTTGCCATAAAGGTTGAGTGAAGCTTCCAGTTGCTCCTACCAGTCAGACCAGACCAGCCTTTCTCAAGGCAAGTGTAATAACCCCAATTTTTGGGAAATTTTTGAAACCCTTATGAATAGTGTTTTTGCTGAATGAGAAAACTTTTCATGCCACACTATGTAGGGGTTCTGATATGGATATTCTGAGATTTTATTAGTACTTTATATGGGATATAAGTATATGTAAAGATCGTCAGAATCCAAATCCGAACACTTTGATTTTTCCCGGAAATACACTAGATACGGAAAGATTTGAGAAAAAGGTAACAGGATAAAAAGGATTTAAATTAAAGGATTATAGGAGAGGATCATAAAAGGAATATAATATATTGAGAAAGGTTAAGGGAACCTAAGTAATAAGATCCCGGGTATGATCCTTCAAACGATAAACGAAAACGAAAGTTAAGTGAACCGTATAACAGATCAGCGGTCATTAGGCAAACAATTAGGAAGTTAATCAAAGGGATTAGAGAGGATGATGTCACCCAACCAATGAGAAGAGGACAAGGAGGGGAGGATGACATCATGAGGATGACACAAGCATGACATGGGAAGGAAGGAGATGTGGTGGCTTTTTAACCACACAAAATCAAGGGCAACTAGGTAATTTACTAAAACAAACACAAAAATCAAACCAACCAAGCCAAGCAAATCATTTTTCATCAAAATCAAAAAGAAACCAAGGCATTGTTCTTTATGCTCTCGGCCAAAACAGAACCAGAACACTAAAACTGCTGTATCTCCTTCATTTCTCACTCAAATATTGTGTTCTATAGCTCATTGGAAAGGTATTGAGATGGCCTACAACTCTTGTTCACAAGTCTCGTCCAAATAATCATGGTAAGACCCTCATTTTTACAGTTCTTTAAATCGGACTTTTAGAAACTTCAAAGCCTAACTTTGTGTTCTTGATTTCTTTGGAAAGATCAAGCTTGTAGGAGGCTCCCTAAGGCTTCCTAGAAACTTAACACCTCCCAAGGAAGGTATAAACTTCAAACCCTAGCCTTTACTTTATTTGTTAGTAAGTTTAATGGTTGGTGTTGTGAAATGAGAAGCATGGATTGTGATTATTAGTAGTTTGGTTTGATTTGGAAGTGTTTTTGGTAATTGAAGCTTGATTATAGTTCATAGGTCATGATTGTGGTTGTTTGAGTTGAAAACCTTGGAGATTATGGACTGATGTGGTATGGTTTAGGTGAAGTTTTGTTGTATTGATGGTTATGAGTTGGTTGGTGGTTAATTGGAGTAGTTTAAACATTGGTAATCGCGTAAACATAGCCGTCGTAACGTCCGATTTTCTTTGGACTGTTTTTGTACATAACATTAGGACCCGAGAACCCCCTGCTAGATTATGACCACTGCCATGTTTAGATAGCTCATGTTACGAGCTTCGTTTTGATATGTAGTTCGTTCGATTCCGATGCACGGTTTAGGAGAAACGACCGTTTCAAGTAACGGCGTTTCACGAACGAAACTTTTCCCCTCGCCTTACTTTGAAACATAGGTTAAAGACCAAAAAGGGTTAATTAATGCATGAAACATTTATGGTAAGTGTGTTAGGCAGTTGGTAAGACACTCGCGAAGGAATCGCCTTAAAACTCGTAAAGGTTAAATTATTAAAAATGGTGGAGCCGAGGGTACTCGAGTGACTTAAGAGAATCAGTAAGCGCAAAACGAGCGTTAGAGTCTGAGTTGGTTAGAGTATAGATTTACAAGTGACTTTGGTTTAATTCCAACTTACTTGTTGTTTATAGGTTACCAGACTCGTCCCGAGCCATTCGTAACCCCCAGTCGCTCAGGCAAGTTTTCTACCCGATATACTGTTGTTGTGATGTAAATATATGTATATGCATTATCTTGTGATAGTGCATGATTGTTATTAGCAAATTTTGCGATATATTGGAGCATGCTGATATGGTATATATGCATGTCTGTTTCGTAATCTGGTTATCTATCTGTTGATTTCAATGCTTATAGTTGCATAATACCTATGCTAGAAATAAGCAAGTAGTTGCGTATACCCTTAGTATAGGGGATAAAAGGTGAACATATTTCTAAACCGGGAGTCAATGTTCCCGAGTATATTATATATATATATATTTATATATATATGGATATAGTTTTTAAAACTATGGATCGAATAAGGTTTATTCGATACCTTTATTTTACTTAATTGAATATTAATTTGAGTATTCATTCGAGGGCTTATGACTCAGTTTATTTTATTATTTGAATATTATTTGAATATTCATTCGAGGGCTTATGACTCAGTTTATATTATTATTGAATATTACTTGGATATTCATTTGAGGATGTATGACTCCTTTATTTTATGAATATTATTTATAGTATTCATTCGAGGTATTATGACTCCGCTTATTACTTAATAATATTCTTTATTGTATTAAAGAATAAGGTGTCGATAATCAAACTTACTTTTGATTATTCAAATAAAGATATTACTTTCGTATAAGTATATCTTTGATTATTTGCTATTCATTTCAAGTATAAGTTTTAATACTTCTACTTCAATTATTTTATAAAGATTATTCTTTATGGGAATATTATTTAAATAATAATATTCAGACATTTTCTAAATATTCTGGGGACTGATTTACTTCATTAAATCAGCTTCACTCCAAACATTCTTAAAAATGTTTTGCGAGTCTTCAAAATGATTTTTTTAAAAGTTAGAGCGGATCCCAAAACTCATTTTTTTAAGATCCTCCTTTCGAAGGGGATTTAAATACTTGCTCAAAACCTGAGGGATCCGGCTCTGTGGTGTGTTTTATATTCGCAACAAGGTTGCTGTTTTGATAAATGAATTGATTACTTACCCAACACTCGGGAAGTAAAATTCTTGGAACAAGTTAATCCATTAACAGGCATCGCCTGGGAAATATCGGTGAGTTCTCCTTTCCAAATAGATACGACTTCTTGGTGGAGCCGTATCAACAAGTTTCTACTTGGGGAAAGTGGGGACAAGCTTTACGTTTCAGAGTCATGGATTTCATCTGAACTAGGAGTGGCGTAAGTGGCCGAGTAGCGCCGGCCCAGCCTTATTATATTGGCCCAAATGGCCTGGAAGTTCCGCTAAGGCGGTCCATTCCTTAGGAGTTCAGTGTTCGGTTGACAAGTAAATCCGACAGGTTCTCCTCTACATGTAGAAAATGGTGGGGTTGTACTACTACGACTGATCATCGTAAGTGGTCTTCCTGGCGCGGCAAACTCCCGTAATGAGTTCATCATCCAATTGGATAATTTCTGCAACACTACCCAGAGCACTTCGATAGAAAGGCTACGGTTGGGCGATTGTTGAGTGTTGGCAGGGTCAAGTTTTCAAAATGATGTTTACATCAAATGAAGTATCTCGTAACTTCATTTTATTTTGATAATATTTTAAAGATTTAATCTATTCAAATCTTGCCTTATAGTCTCATCTATGTGATGAACTTTTGAAGCTAATTATAACTTGAACGGTGGTAGTTCAAGTAGTATTTGGGAAAGATATAAGTATATTGGGGTATCTTGTAACTTCATCTTTTAAACTTATATCTAATTAATAATTGTCTTATGAATGACAAAGATTTTCAGAAAAACATTGAGACAAGGTTAGATATATGAGATCACCTTGCAACGATATTTTTTTTATACAGTTATACACTGGGACTTTGTGTATATTGTGCATGGAAGAGGACTTCCAATATTTTGAAAAGTATATATGTATATATATATATACTGAATATTTTGCGACTTCATCGCATTAAGATATCAACTTGGTTCATTTCTTTTGACCAAGACTTTCATGAGTACTATGAGAAGGCTCATATATTGTTAATCATTATACATATTATTTTGGTGGGCTTGCTGCTCACCCTTGCTTTCTTCTTTCATCACACAACATCAGATAGAAAAGATGAACCGGACCAAGCTCCCGATTCGCAAAAGGTTAGGAGACGTTCCGCAGTTTTCTAGAAGCACTGATGCCGCCATAGCTGAGGTAGGAACTACCAATAGGCTAGGCTTTCAACTTTTGATGTATCAGATTATGTATATTTATGAATTGTAATAATGGCAAAGAAATGTAAATTTATTCAGAAACCTGTTTAAGGTGTATTGGCATATAATTGTGGAATAAAACGACTTGTGATTATTTTTGGATATTCATCTCTGAGACTATAACTTGTGGTGTGTGTGTTTATTGTGGGGTCACAGTACAGAGTAGTTGATTATTTATTAAGATTGGGTGTTGTTAAGGGAAATGGAACTCGTGACAACCCGGATCCCCGACCCCGGATTTGGGGGTGTTACAGAAATGGTATCAGAGCTAAGCGTTATAAACCTCAGAGATGATGGGACGTTAAGATAATAAGTTCACTAAGATAATAAGAACTCTTGCCAAGTTCATAGTCGGACTACCTAACGTAGTACTGACAGTTAAAACCCTTATGGGAACCCTTATAAATGTAGCGATAGAAGCGTAGTTCGTTATCGTATATGGTAGCGGGACTCCGAACCCTGAAGTTGAGGAACATCAACGCGATGATGTTTTATTACTAATTGGAGATCAGATTGTGGATCCAATAGCGGTTGAGGATGTTGTCCTAGAAGGGATAGTTGCTGAGGAGGATCCCATGGAGGATCCTGATGAGATTGGATAAAGGACCACTGATGAATTGATGACCCTGGTTGGGTCGACTACCAGAGGTAGGATTGGCCGGTCACTACCAGAGGTTCGTTCAAGTTTGTAAAGATAGTAGCCCCTTTAACGTGGCTTACTCATAAGACTGAGAAGTTCGAATAGACAGAGAAATGCGAGAACAGCTTTTAAGAACTGAAGCAAAGGTTGGTGACGGCCCCTATGTTGGCGTTGCCGGATGGAAAAAGGAGATTTTGTGATTTGTAAGTGACGCTTCACATAAGGAATTAGGGTGCTTCTTAGCACAGCAAGATAATCGCGTCTGCGTCAAGACAATTAAGGTAATATGAAATTCGATATCCCCGCCCATGAGCTTAGGCTCGTGGCAATAGTTTTACCCTAAAGATTGGAGGCACTACTTGTATGGAGAGAAATGCGAGAATTACCTAAGCCATAAGTGCTCTAGTACATTCTTACGTAGAAAGAGCTCAACATACGCCAGAGGAGGCGGTTAGAGCTAATCAAGAATTATGATTGGGAGATTCTTTATCATTCGGGGAAAGCCAATATGGTGGCTGATGCCCTTAGTAAAAAGGAGAGACTCAAGATGATAATGTCTTTTGGAGAGTTTATAAGAGATTTTGAGAAAATGGAAATAGTAGTGAAGGTAACCGGAGCCGGTACCGAAAAGTTGTTTGAGATAGCAATACAGCCCGAAGTATTGGAAAAGAACATATTGTGCCAGAAAAAGGTGATGAATGAAGGCAGAGAGCCAACAAATAAATATGAGATTAATACCGAGAAAGATGATAAGGGAATAATGAGTTATTCCTATAGAATTTGGGTTCCGAAAGTTCAAGAGCATAAGGATGAGAACTTAGATGAGAGCCATAGTTTGAGGAATAAGATTTAGAGCAAACCCTGAACGTGATAGTCAGGGAGGTCGCCATCAAGATAGAAGGAACCCATGACATAATGGAGTGGAAAATGAGGATTTTAAATTAAAAGATGACCCCAATTATGGGGAGTAGGATGAAACATTTCATACTAAGGAAACAGAAAGTCGAGTAAGGAAAGGAGACCCGAGACGGTACTCCTATACGGCAATTCATGGACCTGTCTAGACAGAACTTAGACTATTATCCCCAACCACCACCTTGAGGAAACAATGCGATAGGAAATTCTTTCAGGACCTGTAAGTCTCTAAGCTGTCAGAGTTCCAAGGAACAGGTTGACCAGTCGAGGCAAGAGCCTGGCTAAAGGAAATATAGGAATCATTTGAGATTCTAAATGATTGACGAATCTCAAAAGACTATTTTTGTCACTTACCCTCCTAAGAGAGAGGCGACCTGCTGGTGAAAGACCAAGAAAGGCACGGAGCCAGAGGTTAGAATAAACTGATTTAAGTTCAGTCAATTGTTTTCGGGAAAGTAATTCCCAAAGATAAGGAGATAGTGTAAAAGCTTTAGAGCCAGAACAAAGGCAGACGAGTATGATGAATTATGAATCTAAGTTGTAAAAGTTGTCAAGATTCGTTCTGAGGACACGAATCCAGAATGACGGGATGTTTGAAATCAATGCTTATGTTGTGTTGGTTCATGAAATAACGATAAGAGAAAGGAATATAAAGGCAAGAGAGTTTGAGGAATGATAAGGGAGTTGGGTATGAGGAAACCCTAAAGACTCGTAGAAATAGAAATAGAAAAGTAGGTAATCGTCCGGATGAGAGTGATTCACCATGAGTTAAAGTTGAGGGTTGAAGGCATACGAGTTATGTACATTTTATCCCCTTTAAGTTGGGAGGATTCAAGGAAACCTTTAGATAGTTCGAAGGATAAATAATAAGACGCGGATAGACTAAAGAGACAAGAAAGTAAGAAAGTAGGAAAATTGGATGAAGGAAGTGACCTTCAAGAATGTGAAGTGTAAGACCGGTGGCTTGATACCCAGAAAGGGAGACACCAGGTATAAAAGATATCCCAACATTGAGGTGACTGTTGAGATAAACAACAAAAGTAAATAAGGAATTATTAAGAAGAAGTTCACGTTGAACATGACCAATATCTTCCAGAACATCCATGTTATCATTACCAAATCAGGAAAGAAAAGCGGATGACCATTGTTATCTTTTGGAGGCCATATGGATTGACCTCAATTTGAATAAGGATGCTATTATGAAGTTAGGTATAGACTATCGAGGTGGGAATGATTGAATAAGATACCCTTATCAGGGATATATGACTTTATTTATCCATGGAAGGATGCTTGTACCTTTTTAAAGGTGGAATTAAGGATAGAACATCGGTAACTTAAAACGAATCCTAGGGGAATGCATAAAGGTTGGCATTTCACCCTTAATAGGGATAGTATGAGTTTTGACAGTATGAATTGGAAAGGATTAAGGTAATAATAACCTTTAAGGATCAGTGGAGAAATTTTTCAGAAGTATATAGACAATGGTTCTAGTATCAGTAAATGGTATTTTGATATGCCCTGTATATAGGGAATACAGGAGGAACGATTGAAGGATAACCTTAGAGGTTTTACAAGGAGAAAGGAAATATTTGAAATTCTCAAGAATAAAAATGTTGATAAAGGAAATATGACATAATTATAATGATGCCAAGTGGGGCACGTGTTAAACCACGAGAAAGTATGGATCGAACCAGTAAAGGTCGAAATTATTCAGGGCAATTAGGACTTAAGATAAAAGATGTTCTAATTATGATTGAGAGTCAGTCATGACAGTGATTAACCTCTAAAGACTGAGGCAATAACTTATGGAAAAATGGTGATTTTTTTTTTACTCATCAGATTTTAAGGAAAGCATTTTCACATAAGCTGTGATTGAAATAAGGTAGAAAATTTATTTGGAGATGGTTAAAGTGACATTGACTGTAAGGAAATTTTACTATCAGGAAAGGCCAAAGAGGTGGCCGACACTTTAAAGGTAAGAGGATAATTATAGGCGCTTGTGCCAAAAGAATACAGTGATGATGGTTAAAACTGTGAAGGTTGTATTATGGTTTAGAAGATTGACATTCCTTCTGATGACTGTGCAATACCCAGCCGTAATAGTAGTTGGTAAAGGTTTAATTCGTGTAATCGCCATGAGCGGGCTATCTATCTTAGAAGGTACTATCTTGAGAATGAGCCTGGACCATGTTTCAAAAGGACTAAACGAACCTTTGAGATCAGGAGTGTTCTTCATGAATCAGAAATGGTGATTATGTTACCTCCTTAGAAGGATTTGATATGACATGTATGGACTCCGTATGGTTAGCTATTAAGATTTCATGGAAAGTGAATGATGACAGTAGGTCAACGGTGGGCCATAGTAATGTAGGAATGATTCTGAGAGTAATGAGCTGATTACTTACAACCGTGAGAGTTGTATTGGAATGGATGTTGAGAGTAAGTACCACTAATCGGGTCGTGGTGGTGTATAAGTTATCATTGATAGACTAATTAAGTCAATTATCTACCTATGATATATTTATTCCTTCTTATCGATAAAGAGTAGTATTACCCATACGAAGAAGGTTGCGGTATAGAAATGGATTCTAGTAACGATGAGGTCTCGAATGAGATCCTAGATTCGATTTTCGATATCGAGGGAGTTTCAAAGGTGATTGTGTATAAGCTCGAGGAAGAGCATGGGTCCATAGAATGATGGACGGAATAGAAATATTTAGGCATGGGAAATACGATGCTATAATACTTGATGCTGATATAAATACGTATATGTTTTGTTCTCCTATGACAAACCTCTATAGTTCAGAGGTAGGTTCCAAGCCAGATATTTTGTGGCAGTATATTTTTTTTATATATATAATTCTCTTCAGTTCGTTCTTTTCTCTTCTTTTCATTTCATGTAAGTTGAGAAGAACAACCCTTCCAGAAGGGGAGGTATTGCCGAATGACTGTCTATCTGTGTGATAGAAGCCTAGTAGGATACCAACTATTGTTTAATTGCTTGTCAAGTACTAAAGGCTGGCCACCTTCTGTACTAACTATGCGAGATAACAAGTGTTCATGATCATAGTGATCTCTCAATAAATTCTTTTACTTCTAAATGAAGGATTAAGCTTTCGAAAATAGAAACAGCTGAAAAAGGAGTAGTAAAGTTATGGTGGTATTCAGAATGGGAACACATTCGTAATACTAAGGTTGACGTGGTTATTAAAAGGTTATAGAACGCTAACGAGCAAAAGTATAACCAGTATAATATTAGGAACGGAAGGTAGTAGCGATTACGAACTCGAAAAGAATGGGTATTGAGAAGCAAAAGCTCTAATGCTAAACGCTATAATGAGAGTCTGTGCAATAGACTTGAAAAAATTTGGAATGATCACTTAACGCGGATTTAGTTATATCACGATAATAGATCATATGTCATTATCGAGGTGTCACCTTATGAGATCCTTGAGGGAAGATAATATCGATCTCCCTTATGTTAGGATGAAGTTGTAGAGCGCAAGATGCTCGGACCCGTAGTAGTCCAAAGGACCAGGGATATAATAGATCTAATCAGAGGACGGCTGGTAGTAACCCAAGATGGACATAAGAGGTATGCTGATTTGACTCAAAAAGGACAAAGAGTATGAAATAGGGGGCCTAGTAATGTTATAGGTATCCCCTTGGAAACCCTTGAAAAAGGATTGATGAGGTTCGGAAAGAAAGGAAAGCTAAGTCTACAATTTGTTGGACCCTTGGATATATTAAGACGTTTGGGAAGTTAGCATATGAGCTAGCCCTACCCCCGAACCTGTAGCAAGTTCATAACGTGTTCCACGTATCAATGTTAAGGAAGTGTAATTCAGATGCCAAACAAATAGGGGCATATGAGCGCATAGATATGCAACCCGACGTAACCTATATGGAGCAACCAGGAAGGGTTGTAGAGTGAAAAGGGAACAAGTGCTTAGGAGAAGGGTTATCAAACTATTCAGAGTTTGATGGAAGAACCACAATGTGGGAAAATTTATTTGAGAGTTAGAAAGTGTAATGCTAAGAAAGTATCCCAATTTATTTTCTATCTGATTCCGGGACGGAATCCTTTTAAGGAGGGGAGACTGTAATAACCCCAATTTTTGGGAAATTTTTGAAACCCTTATGAATAGTGTTTTTGCTGAATGAGAAAACTTTTCATGCCACACTATGTAGGGGTTCTGATATGGATATTCTGAGATTTTATTAGTACTTTATATGGGATATAAGTATATGTAAAGATCGTCAGAATCCAAATCCGAACACTTTGATTTTTCCCGGAAATACACTAGATACGGAAAGATTTGAGAAAAAGGTAACAGGATAAAAAGGATTTAAATTAAAGGATTATAGGAGAGGATCATAAAAGGAATATAATATATTGAGAAAGGTTAAGGGAACCTAAGTAATAAGATCCCGGGTATGATCCTTCAAACGATAAACGAAAACGAAAGTTAAGTGAACCGTATAACAGATCAGCGGTCATTAGGCAAACAATTAGGAAGTTAATCAAAGGGATTAGAGAGGATGATGTCACCCAACCAATGAGAAGAGGACAAGGAGGGGAGGATGACATCATGAGGATGACACAAGCATGACATGGGAAGGAAGGAGATGTGGTGGCTTTTTAACCACACAAAATCAAGGGCAACTAGGTAATTTACTAAAACAAACACAAAAATCAAACCAACCAAGCCAAGCAAATCATTTTTCATCAAAATCAAAAAGAAACCAAGGCATTGTTCTTTATGCTCTCGGCCAAAACAGAACCAGAACACTAAAACTGCTGTATCTCCTTCATTTCTCACTCAAATATTGTGTTCTATAGCTCATTGGAAAGGTATTGAGATGGCCTACAACTCTTGTTCACAAGTCTCGTCCAAATAATCATGGTAAGACCCTCATTTTTACAGTTCTTTAAATCGGACTTTTAGAAACTTCAAAGCCTAACTTTGTGTTCTTGATTTCTTTGGAAAGATCAAGCTTGTAGGAGGCTCCCTAAGGCTTCCTAGAAACTTAACACCTCCCAAGGAAGGTATAAACTTCAAACCCTAGCCTTTACTTTATTTGTTAGTAAGTTTAATGGTTGGTGTTGTGAAATGAGAAGCATGGATTGTGATTATTAGTAGTTTGGTTTGATTTGGAAGTGTTTTTGGTAATTGAAGCTTGATTATAGTTCATAGGTCATGATTGTGGTTGTTTGAGTTGAAAACCTTGGAGATTATGGACTGATGTGGTATGGTTTAGGTGAAGTTTTGTTGTATTGATGGTTATGAGTTGGTTGGTGGTTAATTGGAGTAGTTTAAACATTGGTAATCGCGTAAACATAGCCGTCGTAACGTCCGATTTTCTTTGGACTGTTTTTGTACATAACATTAGGACCCGAGAACCCCCTGCTAGATTATGACCACTGCCATGTTTAGATAGCTCATGTTACGAGCTTCGTTTTGATATGTAGTTCGTTCGATTCCGATGCACGGTTTAGGAGAAACGACCGTTTCAAGTAACGGCGTTTCACGAACGAAACTTTTCCCCTCGCCTTACTTTGAAACATAGGTTAAAGACCAAAAAGGTTAATTAATGCATGAAACATTTATGGTAAGTGTGTTAGGCAGTTGGTAAGACACTCGCGAAGGAATCGCCTTAAAACTCGTAAAGGTTAAATTATTAAAAATGGTGGAGCCGAGGGTACTCGAGTGACTTAAGAGAATCAGTAAGCGCAAAACGAGCGTTAGAGTCTGAGTTGGTTAGAGTATAGATTTACAAGTGACTTTGGTTTAATTCCAACTTACTTGTTGTTTATAGGTTACCAGACTCGTCCCGAGCCATTCGTAACCCCCAGTCGCTCAGGCAAGTTTTCTACCCGATATACTGTTGTTGTGATGTAAATATATGTATATGCATTATCTTGTGATAGTGCATGATTGTTATTAGCAAATTTTGCGATATATTGGAGCATGCTGATATGGTATATATGCATGTCTGTTTCGTAATCTGGTTATCTATCTGTTGATTTCAATGCTTATAGTTGCATAATACCTATGCTAGAAATAAGCAAGTAGTTGCGTATACCCTTAGTATAGGGGATAAAAGGTGAACATATTTCTAAACCGGGAGTCAATGTTCCCGAGTATATTATATATATATATATTTATATATATATGGATATAGTTTTTAAAACTATGGATCGAATAAGGTTTATTCGATACCTTTATTTTACTTAATTGAATATTAATTTGAGTATTCATTCGAGGGCTTATGACTCAGTTTATTTTATTATTTGAATATTATTTGAATATTCATTCGAGGGCTTATGACTCAGTTTATATTATTATTGAATATTACTTGGATATTCATTTGAGGATGTATGACTCCTTTATTTTATGAATATTATTTATAGTATTCATTCGAGGTATTATGACTCCGCTTATTACTTAATAATATTCTTTATTGTATTAAAGAATAAGGTGTCGATAATCAAACTTACTTTTGATTATTCAAATAAAGATATTACTTTCGTATAAGTATATCTTTGATTATTTGCTATTCATTTCAAGTATAAGTTTTAATACTTCTACTTCAATTATTTTATAAAGATTATTCTTTATGGGAATATTATTTAAATAATAATATTCAGACATTTTCTAAATATTCTGGGGACTGATTTACTTCATTAAATCAGCTTCACTCCAAACATTCTTAAAAATGTTTTGCGAGTCTTCAAAATGATTTTTTTAAAAGTTAGAGCGGATCCCAAAACTCATTTTTTTAAGATCCTCCTTTCGAAGGGGATTTAAATACTTGCTCAAAACCTGAGGGATCCGGCTCTGTGGTGTGTTTTATATTCGCAACAAGGTTGCTGTTTTGATAAATGAATTGATTACTTACCCAACACTCGGGAAGTAAAATTCTTGGAACAAGTTAATCCATTAACAGGCATCGCCTGGGAAATATCGGTGAGTTCTCCTTTCCAAATAGATACGACTTCTTGGTGGAGCCGTATCAACAAGTTTCTACTTGGGGAAAGTGGGGACAAGCTTTACGTTTCAGAGTCATGGATTTCATCTGAACTAGGAGTGGCGTAAGTGGCCGAGTAGCGCCGGCCCAGCCTTATTATATTGGCCCAAATGGCCTGGAAGTTCCGCTAAGGCGGTCCATTCCTTAGGAGTTCAGTGTTCGGTTGACAAGTAAATCCGACAGGTTCTCCTCTACATGTAGAAAATGGTGGGGTTGTACTACTACGACTGATCATCGTAAGTGGTCTTCCTGGCGCGGCAAACTCCCGTAATGAGTTCATCATCCAATTGGATAATTTCTGCAACACTACCCAGAGCACTTCGATAGAAAGGCTACGGTTGGGCGATTGTTGAGTGTTGGCAGGGTCAAGTTTTCAAAATGATGTTTACATCAAATGAAGTATCTCGTAACTTCATTTTATTTTGATAATATTTTAAAGATTTAATCTATTCAAATCTTGCCTTATAGTCTCATCTATGTGATGAACTTTTGAAGCTAATTATAACTTGAACGGTGGTAGTTCAAGTAGTATTTGGGAAAGATATAAGTATATTGGGGTATCTTGTAACTTCATCTTTTAAACTTATATCTAATTAATAATTGTCTTATGAATGACAAAGATTTTCAGAAAAACATTGAGACAAGGTTAGATATATGAGATCACCTTGCAACGATATTTTTTTTATACAGTTATACACTGGGACTTTGTGTATATTGTGCATGGAAGAGGACTTCCAATATTTTGAAAAGTATATATGTATATATATATATACTGAATATTTTGCGACTTCATCGCATTAAGATATCAACTTGGTTCATTTCTTTTGACCAAGACTTTCATGAGTACTATGAGAAGGCTCATATATTGTTAATCATTATACATATTATTTTGGTGGGCTTGCTGCTCACCCTTGCTTTCTTCTTTCATCACACAACATCAGATAGAAAAGATGAACCGGACCAAGCTCCCGATTCGCAAAAGGTTAGGAGACGTTCCGCAGTTTTCTAGAAGCACTGATGCCGCCATAGCTGAGGTAGGAACTACCAATAGGCTAGGCTTTCAACTTTTGATGTATCAGATTATGTATATTTATGAATTGTAATAATGGCAAAGAAATGTAAATTTATTCAGAAACCTGTTTAAGGTGTATTGGCATATAATTGTGGAATAAAACGACTTGTGATTATTTTTGGATATTCATCTCTGAGACTATAACTTGTGGTGTGTGTGTTTATTGTGGGGTCACAGTACAGAGTAGTTGATTATTTATTAAGATTGGGTGTTGTTAAGGGAAATGGAACTCGTGACAACCCGGATCCCCGACCCCGGATTTGGGGGTGTTACAGCAAGTGATTCAACTTGTCTTTCGTATTCACTGTAAATAGTTTATATATATCGATGCAACTATCCTGAGTCATTTTGATATATTTAAATCAAGCGTATCTTATGTTCATCTTTGAATCATATAGAAATGCCATGAACCCTCGAGTACGTATTGCAAAGTAGTCTTATCATGATAGTATATTAAAGTAATTTGAATGCCATGATAAAATAAAGGGTTGTTATAATACTTGATTGATCCTCTTGATTACATGTTGATGATTCCTAAGTATTGATATCTCATCCTGATACTTGAACCCCTATAGAAACTTACCTTGAATCCTAAAAGCCAGATACTTATCAAAGTGATTCCTCATTGATTGATACCCCTCTTTCTTATCCTAAAGCTTGACAATTCTGATATATCCTGAGCTAAAGATCATTTCTGCATACCTTAACACCCTTAGTATTCATGAAGCTTACCTTCTTGATGATCCAGCACTTGAACCTTGATGAGAAACCATTGCTTTAAGCCCAATTTGGCATTACCCTTTTAATATCCAATAGCCTCACTAAATCCCCTTGTCCAATCTTTGATATATAAAAACCGCTCAGTTACTTTAATAGAGTATAGTTTTGTGAATCATGGCCCTGAGATTCAGTACCATATTTCCCGTGTTTCGAGTTGATCTATAATCCCTTGATAAAAAAAATGTTTTCTGTAAAAGAGATTTTGTTATAATCGGCATCAGTTTTTTTTGAAATAAATAAAATGTGGGTTTTCAGTCCCAAAGGGGGATAAATGTTTTCTTTGAATAGTGGATCTGGACTGAGACGCGAGTCCTTTCCACACTTATATTAGGCTTAAAAGTTGCCTAGGGATTCCCATTAATGTTTTAGAACCCAGTGAGGTTCGGGATTACTTCGCGGCTGATCACCGGCTGTAATCCGTAGCGTCATAAAATGATTTTGATTAAGTTATGATTTTGAAATTGTTTTGATACAAACAAAATGATGCCATCACCCAAAGTCTTATCTCTTGTTATCACTGGTTATGTCTTCCCATTGACATTCTTTAATATATATCTCGATTTATGATTTGTATCGTATTGTTTAGCACTTATTGAGCATTTGGCTCACTCCTTGCTTTACCCTGATATTAGAGCTAGCAGCTATGGTTAGATTCAAGCAGACTGCCCATAAGACCTGTGATGCTGATGCCTATGTTCGAGCTCAGGTAGAAGAAGTGATAGTAGTTTGTGTGAGGACTCGATATTTTAAAATCAGTTGTAATAGATGGTAGTGTTGGGCTGTTCCAAACCCTAAACTGTAAGATCTTGGTTTTGGGTATGTTTATTTATTATTAAATGTTGTAATAGCTATATTTAATCTGCTGTTTAGGTTGGGGTGTGACATTTATGATGTTAACATGTTAATTGTACCAATATATGGTTGAAAGTGAGTCTTATATGGTGCAAAATTACCCTAATATGGTTTAAAGTGACTTACATGGTTGATTAGAGCCAAAATATGGACCAAAACTGACTCGTATAAAAGTGGTACCAAGAGATAGTTAAAGGATATCAAATTGGATGTTTATGATGTTAACATGTTAATTCTACCAATATATGGTGGCAAATGAGTCTTATAAGGTGCAAAATTACTCTAATATGGTTTAATGTGACTTACATGGTTGATTAAAGCAAAAATGTGGACCAATATTGACTCGTATGAAAGTGGTACTAAGAGGTGGTTAAAGGATGTCAAATTGGATGTTTATGATGTTAAAATGTTAATTATACCAATATATGGTGGCAAGTTAGTTTTATAAGGTGAAAAATTACTCTAATATGGTTTAAAGTGACTTAAATGGTTGATTAGAGCCAAATTGTGGACCAATATAGACTCGTATTAAAGTGGTACCAAGAAATGGTTAAAGGATGTCAAATTAGATGTTTATAATGTTAACATGTTAATTCTACCAATATATGGTGGCAAGTGAGTCTTATACGGTGCAAAATTACTCTAATATGGTTTAAAGTGACTTACATGGTTGATTAGAGCCAAAATGTGGACCAATATTGACTCGTATGAAAGTGGTACTCAGAGGTGGTTAAAGGATGTCAATTTGGATGTTTATGATGTTAACATGTTAATTTTACCAATATATGGTTGAAAGTGAGTCTTATAAGGTGAAAAATTACTCTAATATGGTTTAAAGTGACTTACATGGTAGATTAGAGCCAAAATGTGGACCAATATTGACTCGTATTAAAGTGGTACCAAGAGATGGTTAAAGGATTTCAAATTCGATATTTATGATGATAACATGTTAATTGTACCAATATATGGTGGCAAAGTGAGTCTTATAAGGTGCAAAATAACTCTAATATGGTTTAAAGTGACTTACATGGTTGAATAGAGCCAAAATGTGGACCAAAATTGCCTCGTATGAAAGTGGTACCAAGAGATGGTTAAAGGATGTCAATTGGATGATTATGATGTTAACATGTTAATTCTACCAATATATGGTGGCAAATGAGTCTTATAAGGTGCAAAATTACTCTAATATGGCTTACAGTGACTTACATGGTTGATTAGATCCAAAATGTGGACCATTATTGACCCATATGAAAGGGTACTAAGAGGTGGTTGAAAGGATGTCAAATTGGATGTTAATGATGTTAACATGTTATTTGTACCAGTATATGGTTGCAAAGTGACTCTTATAGGGTGCAAAATCACTCTAATATTGTGTAAAGTGACTTACATGGTTGATTAGAGCCAAAACGTGGACCAATATTGACTCGTACGAAAATGGTACTAAGAGGTGGTTAAAAGATGTCAAATTAGATATTTATGATGTTAACATGTTAATTGTACCAAAATATGGTTGAACTTGAGTCTTATAAGGTGCAAAATTACTCTAATATGGTTTAAAGTGACTTACATAGTAGATTAGAGCCAAAATGTGGACAAAAACTGACTCGTATGAAAGTGGTACCAAGAGATGGTTAAAGGATTTCAAATTGGATGTTTATGATGTTAACATGTTAATTGTACCAATATATGGTTGAAAGTGAGTCTTATATGGTGCAAAATTACTCTAATATGGTTTAAAGTGACTTACATGGTTGATTAGAGCCAAAATAGGACCAAAATTGACTCGTATGAAAGTGGTACCAAGAGATGGTTAAAGGATATCAAATTCGATGTTTATGATGTTAACATGTTAATTCTACCAATATATGGTGGCAAATTAGTCTTATAAGGTGCAAAATTACTCTAATATGGTTTAAAGTGACTTACATGGTTGATTAGAGCAAAAATGTGGACCAATATTGACTCGTATGAAAGTGGTACTAAGAGGTGGTTAAAGGATGTCAAATTGGATGTTTATGATGTTAACATGTTAATTCTACCAATATATGGTGGCAAGTTAGTCTTATTAGGTGAAACATTACTCTAATATGGTTTAAAGTGACTACATGGTGATTAGAGCCAAAATGTGGACCAATATTGACTCGTATGAAAGTGGTACTAAGAGGTGGTTAAAGGATGTCAAATTGGATGTTTATGATGTTAACATGTTAATTGTACCAATATATGGGTGAAAGTGAGTCTTATAAGGTGCAAAATTACTCTAATATGGTTTGAAGTGACTTACATGGTAGATTAGAGCCAAAAATGTGGACCAATATTGACTCGTATGAAAGTGGTACCATGAGATGGTTAAAGGATGTCAAATTGATGTTTATGATGTTAACATGTTAATTGTACCAATATATGGTTGAAAGTGAGTCTTATAATGGTACAAAATTACTCTAATATGGTTTATAGTGACTTACATGGTTGATTAGAGCCAAAATATGGACCAAAATTGACTCGTATGAAAAGTGGTACCAAGAGATGGTTAAAGGATATCAATTGGATGTTTATGATGTTAACATGTTAATTCTACCAATATATGGTGGCAAATGAGTCTTATAAGGTGCAAAATTACTCTAATATAGGTTTAACGTGACTTACATGGTTGATTAGAGCCAAAATGTGGACCAATATTGACTCGTATGAAAGTGGTACTAAGAGGTGGTTAAGGATGTCAAATTGGATGTTTATGATGTTAAAATGTTAATTCTACCAATATATGGTGGCAAGTTAGTCTTATAAGGTGAAAAATTACTCTAATATGGTTTAAAGTGACTTACATGGTTGATTAGAGCCAAATTGTGGACCAATATGACTCGTATTAAAGTGGTACCAAGAGATGGTTAAAGGATGTCAAATTAGATGTTTATAATGTTAACATGTTAATTCTACCAATATACGGTGGCAAGTAGTCTTATACGGTGCAAAATTACTCTAATATGGTTTAAAGTGACTTACATGGTTGATTAGAGCCAAAATGTGGACCAATATTGACTCGTATGAAAGTGGTACTCAGAGGTGGTTAAAGGATGTCAAATTTGGATGTTTATGATGTTAACATGTTAATTTTACCAATATATGGTTGAAAGTGAGTCTTATAAGGTGAAAAATTACTCTAATATGGTTTAAGTGACTTACATGGTAGATTAGAGCCAAAATGTGGACCAATATTGATTCGTATTAAAGTGGTACCAAGAGATGGTTAAAGGATTTCAAATTCGATAGTTATGATGATAACATGTTAATTGTACCAATATATGGTGGCAAATGAGTCTTATAAGGTGCAAAATAACTCTAATATGGTTTAAAGTGACTTACATGGTTGAATAGAGCCAAAATGTGGACCAAAATTGCCTCGTATGAAAGTGGTACCAAGAGATGGTTAAAGGATGTCAAATTGGATGATTATGATGTTAACATGTTAATTCTACCAATATATGGTGGCAAATGAGTCTTATAAGGTGCAAAATTACTCTAATATGGCTTACAGTGACTTACATGGTTGATTAGATCCAAAATGTGGACCATTATTGACCCGTATGAAAGGGTACTAAGAGGTGGTTTAAAGATGTCAAATTGGATGTTAATGATGTTAACATGTTATTTGTACCAGTATATGGTTCAAAGTGACTCTTATAGGGTGCAAAATCACTCTAATATTGTGTAAAGTGACTTACATGGTTGATTAGAGCCAAACGTGGACCAATATTGACTCGTACGAAATGGTACTAAGGGTGGTTAAAAGATGTCAAATTAGATATTTATGATATTAACATGTTAATTGTACAAATATGGTTGAACTTGAGTCTTATAAGGTGCAAAATTACTCTAATATGGTTTAAAAGTGACTTACATGGGTAGATTATAGCAAAATGTGGACAAAAACTTGACTCGTATGAAAAGTGGTACCAAGAGATGGTTAAAGGATTCAATTGGATGTTTATGATGTTAACATGTTAATTCGTACCAATATTGGTGAAAGTGAGTCTTATAAGGTGCAAAATTACTCTAATATGGGTTTAAAGTGACTTACACTGGTTGATTAGAGCCAAAATAGTGGACCAAATTGACCTCGATGAAGTGGTACCAAGAGAGTGTTTAAAAGATGTCAAATTGGATGTTTATGATTTAACATGTTAATTCTACCAATATATGGTGGCCAAGTTAGTCTTATAAGTGCAAATTACTCTAATATGGTTTAAAGTGACTTACATGGTTTGATTAGAGCCAAATGTGGACTCAATATTGACTCGTATGAAGTGTACTAAGAGGTGTTAAAGGATGTCAAATTGGATGTTTATATGTTAACATGTTAATTTACCAATATATGGTGGAAAAGTGAGTCTTATAAGGTGCAAACATTACTCTAATATGGTTTAAAGTGACTTACATGGTTGAGTTAGAGCCAAAATGTGGACCAATATTGACTCGTATGAAAAGTGGTACTAAGAGGTGGTTAAAGGATGTCAATTGGATGTTTATGATGTTAACATGTTAATTGTACCAATATATGGTTGAAAGTGAGTCTTATAAGGTGAAAATTACTCTAATATGGTTTAAGTGACTACCATGGTAGATTAGAGCCAAATGTGGACCAAATTGACTCGTATAAAGTGGTACCATGAGATGGTTAAGGATGTCAAATTGAGGTTTTGATTAGTTAACATGTTAATTGTACCAATATATGGTGCAAGTGAGTCTTATAAGGTGCAAAAATATACTCTTAATATGGTTTAAAGTGACTTACATGGTGAATTAGAGCCAAAATGTGGACCAAAATTGACTCGTATGAAGTGGTACCAATAGATGGTTAAAGGATGTCAATTGGATGTTTATGATGTTAACATGTTTAATTTTCCAATATATGGTTGAAAGTGAGTCTTATAAGGTGCAAAATTACTCTAATATGGTTTAAAGTGACTTACATGGTGATTAGAAGCCAAAATGTGGACCAAATTGACTCGTATGAAAGTGGTACCAAGAGAGTTGTTAAAGGATGTCAAATTGGATGTTTATGATGTTAACATGGTTAATTGTACCAATATATGGTGGCAAAGTGAGTCTTATAAGGTGCAAAATTAACTCTAATATGGTTTAAAGTGACTACATGGTTGATTAGAGCCAAAATGTGGACCAATATTGCTCGTATGAAAGTGGTACCAAGAGATGGTTAAAGGATGTCAAATTGGATGTTTATGATGTTAACATGTTAATTCTACCATATATGGTGGCAAGTTAGTCTTATAAGGTGCAAAATTACTCTAATATGGTTTAAAGTGACTTAATGGTTGATTAGAGCCAAAATGTGGACCAATATTGACTCGTATGAAAGTGGTACTAAGAGGTGGTTAAAGGATGTCAAATTGGATGTTTATGATGTTAACATGTTAATTTTACCAATATATGGTTGCAAAGTGAGTCTTATAAGGTGCAAAATTACTCTAATATGGTTTAAAGTGACTTACATGGTAGATTAGAGCCAAAATGTGGACCAATATGACTCGTATGAAAGTGGTACCAAGAGATGGTTAAAGGATGTCAAATTGATGTTTATGATGTTAACATGTTAATTGTACCAATATATGGTGGCAAGTGAGTCTTATAGGTGCAAAATTACTCTAATATGGTTTAAAGTGACTTACATGGTAGATTAGAGCCAAAATGTGGACCAAAATGACTCGTATGAAAGTGGTACCAAGAGATGGTTAAAGGATGTCAAATTGGATGTTTATGATGTTAACATGTTAATTCTACCAATATATGGTTGAAAGTGAGTCTTATAAGGTGCAAATTACTCTAATAGGGTTTAAAGTGACTTACATGGTTGATTAGAGCCAAAATGTGGACCAATATTGACTCGTATGAAAGTGGTACCAAGAGATGGTTAAAGGATGTCAAATTGGATGTTTATGATGTTAACATGTTAATTCTACCAATATATGGTTGAAAGTGAGTCTTATAAGGTGCAAAATTACTCTAATATGGTTTAAAGTGACTTACATGGTAGATTAGAGCCAAAATGTGGACCAAAATTGACTCGTATGAAAGTGGTACCAAGAGATGGTTAAAGGATGTCAAATTGGATGTTTATGATGTTAACATGTTAATTCTACCAATATGGTTGAAAGTGAGTCTTATAAGGTGCAAAATTACTCTAATATGGTTTAAAGTGACTTACATGGTAGATTAGAGCCAAAATGTGGACCAAAATTGACTCGTATGAAAGTGGTACCAAGAGATGGTTAAAGGATGTCAAATTGGATGTTTATGATGTTAACATGTTAATTCTACCAATATATGGTTGAAAGTGAGTCTTATAAGGTGCAAAATTACTCTAATATGGTTTAAAGTGACTTACATGGTTGATTAGAGCCAAAATGGACCAAAATTGACTCGTATGAAAGTGGTACCAAGAGATGGTTAAAGGATGTCAAATTGGATGTTTATGATGTTAACATGTTAATTCTACCAATATATGGTGAAAGTGAGTCTTATAAGGTGCAAAATTACTCTAATATGGTTTAAAGTGACTTACATGGTTATTAGAGCCAAAATGTGGACCAAAATTGACTCGTATGAAAGTGGTACCAAGAGGTGGTTAAAGGATGTCAAATTGGATGTTTATGATGTTAACATGTTAATTCTACCAATATATGGTGAAGTTAGTCTTATAAGGTGCAAAATTACTCTAATATGGTTTAAAGTGACTTACATGGTAGATTAGAGCCAAAATGTGGACCAAAATTGACTCGTATGAAAGTGGTACCAAGAGGTGGTTAAAGGATGTCAAATTGGATGTTTATGATGTTAACATGTTAATTCTACCAATATATGGTTGAAAGTGAGTCTTATAAGGTGCAAAATTACTCTAATATGTTGAAGTGACTTACAGGTAGATTAGAGCAAAATAGGACCAAATTGACTTGTATGAAAAGATGGTACCTAAGAGAGTGGTTAAAGATGTCAAATTGATGTTTATGATGTTAACATGTTAATTGTACCAATATATGGTGGAAAGTGAGTCTTATAAGGTGCAAAATTACTCTAATATGGTTTAAAGTGACTTACATGGTGATTAGAGCACAAAAGGTGGACCAAAATTGACTCGTATAAAAGTGGTACCAAGAGATGGTTAAGGATTTCAAATTGGATGTTTATGATGTTAACATGTTAATGCTACCAATATATGGTGAAAGTGAGTCTTATAAGGTGCAAAATTACTCTAATATGGTTTAAAGTGACTTACATGGTTTAGAGCCAAAATGTGGACCAAAATTGACTCGTATGAAAGTGGTACCAAGAGATGGTTAAAGGATGTCAAATTGGATGTTTATGATGTTAACATGTTAATTCTACCAATATATGGTGAAGTGAGTCTTATAAGGTGCAAAATTACTCTAATATGGTTTAAAGTGACTTACATGGTTGATTAGAGCCAAAATGTGGACCAAAATTGACTCGTATGAAAGTGGTACCAAGAGATGGTTAAAGGATGTCAAATTGGATGTTTATGATGTTAACATGTTAATTCTACCAATATATGGTTGAAGTGAGTCTTATAAGGTGCAAAATTACTCTAATATGGTTTAAAGTGACTTACATGGTATTAGAGCCAAAATGTGGACCAAAATTGACTCGTATGAAAGTGGTACCAAGAGATGGTTAAAGGATGTCAAATTGGATGTTTATGATGTTAACATGTTAATTCTACCAATATATGGTTGAAAGTGAGTCTTATAAGGTGCAAAATTACTCTAATATGGTTTAAAGTGACTTACATGGTATTAGAGCCAAAATGTGGACCAAAATTGACTCGTATGAAAGTGGTACCAAGAGATGGTTAAAGGATGTCAAATTGGATGTTTATGATGTTAACATGTTAATTCTACCAATATATGGTGAAAGTGAGTCTTATAAGGTGCAAAATTACTCTAATATGGTTTAAAGTGACTTACATGGTAGATTAGAGCCAAAATGTGGACCAAAATTGACTCGTATGAAAGTGGTACCAAGAGATGGTTAAAGGATGTCAAATTGGATGTTTATGATGTTAACATGTTAATTCTACCAATATATGGTGAAAGTGTCTTATAAGGTGCAAAATTACTCTAATATGGTTTAAAGTGACTTACATGGTAGATTAGAGCCAAAATGTGGACCAAAATTGACTCGTATGAAAGTGGTACCAAGAGATGGTTAAAGGATGTCAAATTGGATGTTTATGATGTTAACATGTTAATTCTACCAATATATGGTTGAAAGTGAGTCTTATAAGGTGCAAAATTACTCTAATATGGTTTAAAGTGACTTACATGGTTGATTAGAGCCAAAATGTGGACCAAATTGACTCGTATGAAAGTGGTACCAAGAGATGGTTAAAGGATGTCAAATTGGATGTTTATGATGTTAACATGTTAATTCTACCAATATATGGTTGAATGAGTCTTATAAGGTGCAAAATTACTCTAATATGGTTTAAAGTGACTTACATGGTAGATTAGAGCCAAAATGTGGACCAAAATTGACTCGTATGAAAGTGGTACCAAGAGATGGTTAAAGGATGTCAAATTGGATGTTTATGATGTTAACATGTTAATTCTACCAATATATGGTGAAAGTGAGTCTTATAAGGTGCAAAATTACTCTAATATGGTTTAAAGTGACTTACATGGTTGATTAGAGCCAAAATGTGGACCAAAATTGACTCGTATGAAAGTGGTACCAAGAGATGGTTAAAGGATGTCAAATTGGATGTTTATGATGTTAACATGTTAATTCTACCAATATATGGTTGAAAGTGAGTCTTATAAGGTGCAAAATTACTCTAATATGGTTTAAAGTGACTTACATGGTAGATTAGAGCCAAAATGTGGACCAAAATTGACTCGTATGAAAGTGGTACCAAGAGGTGGTTAAAGGATGTCAAATTGGATGTTTATGATGTTAACATGTTAATTCTACCAATATATGGTGATAAGTTAGTCTTATAAGGTGCAAAATTACTCTAATATGGTTTAAAGTGACTTACATGGTAGATTAGAGCCAAAATGTGGACCAAAATTGACTCGTATGAAAGTGGTACCAAGAGATGGTTAAAGGATGTCAAATTGGATGTTTATGATGTTAACATGTTAATTCTACCAATATATGGTTGAAAGTGAGTCTTATAAGGTGCAAAATTACTCTAATATGGTTTAAAGTGACTTACATGGTAGATTAGAGCCAAAATGTGGACCAAAATTGACTCGTATGAAAGTGGTACCAAGAGATGGTTAAAGGATGTCAAATTTGATGTTTATGATGTTAACATGTTAATTCTACCAATATATGGTTGAAAGTGAGTCTTATAAGGTGCAAAATTACTCTAATATGGTTTAAAGTGACTTACATGGTATTAGAGCCAAAATGTGGACCAAAATTGACTCGTATGAAAGTGGTACCAAGAGATGGTTAAAGGATGTCAAATTGGATGTTTATGATGTTAACATGTTAATTCTACCAATATATGGTGAAAGTGAGTCTTATAAGGTGCAAAATTACTCTAATATGGTTTAAAGTGACTTACATGGTGATTAGAGCCAAAATGTGGACCAAAATTGACTCGTATGAAAGTGGTACCAAGAGTGGTTAAAGGATGTCAAATTGGATGTTTATGATGTTAACATGTTAATTCTACCAATATATGGTTGAAAGTGAGTCTTATAAGGTGCAAAATTACTCTAATATGGTTTAAAGTGACTTACATGGTTGATTAGAGCCAAAATGTGGACCAAAATTGACTCGTATGAAAGTGGTACCAAGAGATGGTTAAAGGATGTCAAATTGGATGTTTATGATGTTAACATGTTAATTCTACCAATATATGGTGAAAGTGAGTCTTATAAGGTGCAAAATTACTCTAATATGGTTTAAAGTGACTTACATGGTAGATTAGAGCCAAAATGTGGACCAAAATTGACTCGTATGAAAGTGGTACCAAGAGATGGTTAAAGGATGTCAAATTGGATGTTTATGATGTTAACATGTTAATTCTACCAATATATGGTTGAAAGTGAGTCTTATAAGGTGCAAAATTACTCTAATATGGTTTAAAGTGACTTACATGGTAGATTAGAGCCAAAATGTGGACCAAAATTGACTCGTATGAAAGTGGTACCAAGAGATGGTTAAAGGATGTCAAATTGGATGTTATGATGTTAACATGTTAATTCTACCAAAATATGGTTGAAAGTGAGTCTTATAAGGTGCAAAATTACTCTAATATGGTGTAAAGTGACTTACATGGTTGATTAGAGCCAAAATGTGGACCAAAATTGACTCGTATGAAAGTGGTACCAAGAGATGGTTAAAGGATGTCAAATTGGATGTTTGATGTTAACATGTTAATTCTACCAATATATGGTGAAAGTGAGTCTTATAAGGTGCAAAATTACTCTAATATGGTTTAAAGTGACTTACATGGTAGATTAGAGCCAAAATGTGGACCAAAATTGACTCGTATGAAAGTGGTACCAAGAGATGGTTAAATGATGTCAAATTGGATGTTTATGATGTTAACATGTTAATTCTACCAATATATGGTTGAAAGTGAGTCTTATAAGGTGCAAAATTACTCTAATATGGTTTAAAGTGACTTACATGGTTATTAGAGCCAAAATGTGGACCAAAATTGACTCGTATGAAAGTGGTACCAAGAGGTTAAAGGATGTCAAATTGGATGTTTATGATGTTAACATGTTAATTCTACCAATATATGGTTGAAAGTGAGTCTTATAAGGTGCAAAATTACTCTAATATGGTTTAAAGTGACTTACATGGTAGATTAGAGCCAAAATGTGGACCAAAATTGACTCGTATGAAAGTGGTACCAAGAGATGGTTAAAGGATGTCAAATTGGATGTTTATGATGTTAACATGTTAATTGTACCAATATATGGTTGAAAGTGAGTCTTATAAGGTGCAAAATTACTCTAATATGGTTTAAAGTGACTTACATGGTAGATTAGAGCCAAAATGTGGACCAAAATTGACTCGTATGAAAGTGGTACCAAGAGATGGTTAAAGGATGTCAAATTGGATGTTTATGATGTTAACATGTTAATTCTACCAATATATGGTGAAGTGAGTCTTATAAGGTGCAAAATTACTCTAATATGGTTTAAAGTGACTTACATGGTTGATTAGAGCCAAAATGTGGACCAAAATTGACTCGTATGAAAGTGGTACCAAGAGATGGTTAAAGGATGTCAAATTGGATGTTTATGATGTTAACATGTTAATTCTACCAATATATGGTGAAGTGAGTCTTATAAGGTGCAAAATTACTCTAATATGGTTTAAAGTGACTTACATGGTAGATTAGAGCCAAAATGTGGACCAAAATTGACTCGTATGAAAGTGGTACCAAGAGATGGTTAAAGGATGTCAAATTGGATGTTTATGATGTTAACATGTTAATTCTACCAATATATGGTGAAGTGAGTCTTATAAGGTGCAAAATTACTCTAATATGGTTTAAAGTGACTTACATGGTTGATTAGAGCCAAAATGTGGACCAAAATTGACTCGTATGAAAGTGGTACCAAGAGATGGTTAAAGGATGTCAAATTGGATGTTTATGTTAACATGTTAATTCTACCAATATATGGTGAAAGTGAGTCTTATAAGGTGCAAAATTACTCTAATATGGTTTAAAGTGACTTACATGGTATTAGCCAAAATGTGGACCAAAATTGACTCGTATGAAAGTGGTACCAAGAGATGGTTAAAGGATGTCAAATTGGATGTTTATGATGTTAACATGTTAATTCTACCAATATATGGTGAAAGTGAGTCTTATAAGGTGCAAAATTACTCTAATATGGTTTAAAGTGACTTACATGGTTGATTAGAGCCAAAATGTGGACCAAAATTGACTCGTATGAAAGTGGTACCAAGAGATGGTTAAAGGATGTCAAATTGGATGTTTATGATGTTAACATGTTAATTCTACCAATATATGGTTGAATGAGTCTTATAAGGTGCAAAATTACTCTAATATGGTTTAAAGTGACTTACATGGTAGATTAGAGCCAAAATGTGGACCAAAATTGACTCGTATGAAAGTGGTACCAAGAGATGGTTAAAGGATGTCAAATTGGATGTTTATGATGTTAACATGTTAATTCTACCAATATATGGTTGAAAGTGAGTCTTATAAGGTGCAAAATTACTCTAATATGGTTTAAAGTGACTTACATGGTTGATTAGAGCCAAAATGTGGACCAAAATTGACTCGTATGAAAGTGGTACCAAAGATGGTTAAAGGATGTCAAATTGGATGTTTATGATGTTAACATGTTAATTCTACCAATATGGTTGAAAGTGAGTCTTATAAGGTGCAAAATTACTCTAATATGGTTTAAAGTGACTTACATAGATTAGAGCCAAAATGTGGACCAAAATTGACTCGTATGAAAGTGGTACCAAGAGATGGTTAAAGGATGTCAAATTGGATGTTTATGATGTTAACATGTTAATTCTACCAATATATGGTGAAGTGAGTCTTATAAGGTGCAAAATTACTCTAATATGGTTTAAAGTGACTTACATGGTTGATTAGAGCCAAAATGTGGACCAAAATTGACTCGTATGAAAGTGGTACCAAGAGATGGTTAAAGGATGTCAAATTGGATGTTTATGATGTTAACATGTTAATTCTACCAATATATGGTTGAAAGTGAGTCTTATAAGGTGCAAAATTACTCTAATATGGTTTAAAGTGACTTACATGGTGATTAGAGCCAAAATGTGGACCAAAATTGACTCGTATGAAAGTGGTACCAAGAGATGGTTAAAGGATGTCAAATTGGATGTTT